>NW_005841971.1:2602006-2615736 GCF_000455745.1 Alligator sinensis
ATTCCTGCCTTTCCTTAATTTATTTATTTCCTTGAATCAAGCAATTAATTAAACAAGAATTAGCAAGGCACCCAGTCTCCACAGGCCTTGGGAAGGGAAAATGACTGCACATCTGCTCTCATGGAGCTGGAGTGTGTCCCTCAATTTCACATGATCTCAGTGACAGATGTGCTTATGTGTAATTATAAATGTTTTTCAGTGTACTACTGGTTGTTAAGTTCAATGCTGGATGTTCACTTGCAGTTGGTTAACTGTCCAGGATGAATTTCAAGGAGCCTAAGGATGCTGAACAACAGACATTTAGCCCCATTGTTTCTTTGAATATTCCAGACCTGCTGAGACTATGTCTATTGCACCCTGATTTCAAACACTGCCACTATATCATGCAGCTGCAGCTAGGATTACTTCTACAGATATGTAGATGGGCACTACCCTTTACAGTCAAATTTAAAGTAAAAGCCCCTGCCCTGAGGAGCCTACAATCTAACTTTGACATTAGTTCAAAGCACAGTTCTGGAGCAAGAAATGGCAAATACTATTCTGTGCATGAGTCACACACTTTGGGCTAGGAACAAAAATTACACATAAACCAGTATAAGTGATCAAAAATAAGTTCAAATCTGAAACACAACAGAAGTTCAGTGCACATAAACCACCTTCAAAATGGCCGAAACCAGTTTAAGATAAACCTGGATGGACGTAGTAGCAGACTTACCTGATTTAGGTTAAATCAGTTTATTGAGCATCTGTCCCAGAACCCCTCCAGATTCAAGTTAACTCTCAGTCCCCCAGCATCCCAGGATGCTTTGCACCTCCCCTGCAAAACCCCCTTTGGGTTAGCCTTTGCCCAAGCTGTTTGCTCCAGCTAAGCAGAGAGGCGTGCTTTAGTGCCCCCAGCTTCTGACCTGAGCCACTGAAGACACGTGGCTGCATTTCCAGAATCAAAAGTGAATGTCTGTTCACTTGCTTATTGGTTCAATCTATGCAGGTTAGACTAACCTGCAAAGACTGAATCAATTCACCTTGGGCTTTTTGATCCTTTTTTTTTTTGGCAGAGCCTGCCTGCCTTTCCCATGGCTGCGGGGTGAGCTGCCAGTGGACCGAGCAGCCCCTGAGCTGCGGGGGGCCCTGGTCCTTCCCTCCATGGCAAAGGCAGCCCCCGGAGCTGCCTGGACTAGTGGGCAGGATGCTGCCCCAGCTTGGAGCCAGCACCTTGCCCAAACCATCTCTTCCTCAGGGGGTGTTGCCACTGCAAAGGGGAGGACTAGGTCACCTGCAGCTCAGGGGCTGCTTGGCCCACCGGCAGCTCACTCCCCCGCTGCTCCCCCTCTCACCCCCACCTCGCAGAAAGGCTCCGCAAAACAAAAAACAAAAGGATCGGCCCCTCACCGTAACATGATGGAAAAATAAAACTCCTACATTGAAATGGTGGTTTTCAATTAAAAACCCACTGTTTCAATTTAGGGGGCATAGAAGACTAACCCTACGCCACATGTATAAAGGATGATCTTGCATTTTAGGGGTAAAATAAGTAGCAGTCCAGCAGAAGCCAAAGAGTTCATAGCAGACAGGTTTATCTTGGTCAAAACCATATCCTCTCCATTCAGAACAACATCACTTTTGTTTCCTCTGCCCCCTCCTCCCTTGTGCTGTGATTGAGTGAATGTGTGTGTTGTAAGCACTCAATAATTTGGTGCTTGTCTGGTAATAGTCTAGTAGGCCTGCATTTCCCATGTTTATGGAGCCAAATTGAAGATTAAATAGTGCCCTAAATTTCCCCTCCTCTCCTGTAACTTTTCAGAGCATGTCTTCAGATATAATGCTGTCACATAACCTCCCCACAACCACTCTCTTCAATTCCCTCTTCCTTTTTCAAATCGACCTGGTCTTTGTTGTGCTAATTAGATTATCTCTGCCTTAGGGACCTAAAGAGCAGCTTCAAGAAGCATAGCCTGGAAAGACAGGACACATAATCCCTGTTATCAAGGGGGTTGTCATTTGGCATGTAGATCAACTAATTCTTTCAATACCATGGGAGCAATTGTACATCTTAAATATTGATTTTTCAAGATACAAATCTCCTGCATTCCTGAATCAGGCTCACTTACCCTGGTTAAAAGGTTCTATTTATCCTAATGCAAAATAACGTACATGTACAAACCAATATTAAACTTAGAGTGGAACAGATAGGAAAGCATATTGTGAAGAAGAAGAGTATGGGAAGGGGACAAGGACATGCTAATTTTACATTTTCTTTTTACAGTCCTTTAGTAAAGAACAAAAAAGCAGCCAACTTGTTGCACTTCACGTCTTCACCTTTGCTCAGCAGCAAAGCAATTAATTCAGTGGTGTCAGTCAGATAAGTCTTATTATGCCAGTAAGTGAGGGCCTGTCATATGATGGGGTGAAGGCAATAAATCATGTGCTAGTGGTAGTTATGCTGCATGTCAAATCACATTTCTAAGATCTAGCCTCTAGCTTGTTAAATCATTTCTGTGTTTCTCTTGTTCTACCTTTCTCCCTCCTTAGTGTTCATTTTAACGGGCATTATTCAGGTTTTGTAATTCTGGAAAATGAAACTGGCTCTGTTATATCCAAAAAAGGAAATAGACTGATGAACCAACAGAAAACTCCACATTCTGGATATAGTTTTCCTAAGCAAAACTGTCTTTTCTGGAATTGTGTATTATAAATATTTGTAAAAAATTCCTTGTAAAAAGTACCTATTTGTTCTGTTGGATATGCCAGGTGTTTCTCAGAGCATAAATTAGAGGTATGCAAGGGATATGCTCTAAGAGCACCACCCTATTCCTCATCATTAATAACAACACAAAAATATTATTTTAATACAATAATAACTATTAATTAATATTAATAATAGAATGTCCATCCCCTGGAACAATCAGGTCCTGGATGACTAACATGAGAAGTACCACCACTTTTGATGTGTACTACATTGTACAAAAAGGATCATCACCTAAGATGGATTCATTGGATGTACTTACTGAATCTAAATACAACTCAAAAGGTTTCTGTTTCCTTTTTACCAGTAGGTAAGATATTGTCAGTACTAGAGGTAGTCAAAGTTGGTATAGGGAATACCTTCTCATATCAATAATATCTTACCTCCAGGGAACAAGGCACCAGAAAACTTTTTTAAACCATGCCCATTATAAGTTTACCTCACTTTGTTCACTGAGGGACAACTCAAGTTCATTTTATGGGCTGTTACCTGTACAGAATTAACATTTTAGGCACCAAAAGCACATTGCTGTAGGATAAATTATCTTGTAAAGGATAATTACATTGCTGTAGGATAATTATCTTGTAGGCTATAGTAATTCAATATACTTCCATCCCTCAACCAAAATATTGATCAAAACAAAAATCTCATGAATTTCTCTCTACTAAAAGGACAGATGTGATGAAAGAATACATTTACAGAACAAGGTTATGCAACCTGTAAGCTCTTATATAGTTCATTGGTTCACAACAGCATTTGAGTCCATAAAATGTTTTGGCTTTGTTAAGATTCTGACCCTCACTGGCAACGTGTAGGGGGTGCACGCGGGCGCACATGCACCCCCTGAGCTTGGCAGTGCACCCCCTACAAAAAGGCACCACTGACACTCACCATCCACCCCCACCGCTGACACTGCTGGCAGCATCTATGGGCAGTCCCCAGTCACAGTTGGCTGCCACTGACACTGCCAGTGGCATCTGCAGGTGGATGCCAACTGCTGGTCGGTGCTTGCCACCCCCTAGCCCCCAGCGCCAACAGCACCGCAGTTGCCTGTGGGAGCTCACTGCTAGCCGCTGCCACACTCCAACCACCGACAGCACCGCTGCTGCCTGTAGGAGCTTTCTGTGCGCCCCCCAGCCTCCAAGGACATGCAGCTTTCATGCTGACCCTTATTCTCAAAAGACACTACAGGATAGTAACAGGTTCCATGAAAAGCCTTTCAAACTCCAGATATCCCAAAGTGCATCACAAATCCATGCTGGCCCACAGACTGTGGAACTATATTCATTTTTACCAGCTGAGGCTTTTGTCTGCTGTAAAATGAAGAGACTGTATAGCTTAACATACTATTTGCATTAAATGAATAATGTAATACAGTGGACCCTATTTACTGACAGAGAGGACACTGGGATCATATCCTTCTCTTAAGAAAGCATCATAGGATCTCTCACTTCCTCCTAGATAGCCCCCGGAGCCAGAAAAAACAGGACCTTGGTCCAAAGTTTCAGCTGAAAGCCAGCCCTCCAACAGTGCGGGGCTTCCCATAGAGCCTTATACTACTGCATCAACATTGAGAATAAATGTAAGGCCTGGCTCAGGGACTGCCTTTCTGTTTAAGTGATCCCACCTGCCTTCCCCATCCCTTCTCCCTTCATGCTTTTTCTCCTCCTTCTAGCTCTACTTTTCCCAATACTTTCTCTTTTCAGCATTGTTTTCAGACTACAAGGACCCACCAGCCTAAATTACATTTGACATGTGCACAACACATGGATGCATGAAAGAAAACCACAGAACCGTAATGACTGTGCAAGGCATAAGACAACACATCATAAAAATGCCTTAGGACCACCACCAGGGTTCCAGCTGCTTTGGATCCATCAATCCCCTCAAAAAGGCAACTCCATAAAGTAACACAAATAAAACACACCCCAAAGCCTTTGCAGATCAGTGTTGGCCCCAATCCTCAGTGCAACTGTACTAGAACACCTGCACATAAGAAAGCAAAAAGAATTGATGACCTTTATGCCTTATTTATTTTTAAATATCATATTCCAAGAAACCTCAGTGAAAAAATCCAAGGCATCCAACTTGTCTGCCTCTCCTGGCTAACACCGTGAAGTGTGTATCACTCATGATGATGCCATCCAGTGGTAGAAAGTAGGCACCTGGGTCACAGGCCAAGAATTCATTGTGCCAGGTGCTAGCTGAACACAGACTACAAAGTTGGTGCCCACTCCAAAGAGCTTGCCAGAGATTTTTTCACATTGCTTATTGTCTCATTCCCAACTTCCAAATTCAAAGGACTTCTGTCTAGAAGGAACACCTGTTACTGAATCTTTTTTTCATATATACTATCATGCAGTTAGAGAACAGTTTGATATTTCATGCCAATATAATTGCACGGACATGGAAAAAAATTAAAGGTTCCAGTTTTAATAGGAATTGGAAGTGAACAGTTTCACAGTATGGTTAAGTGCACAGTACTAGCTGCTAAGTTTTATCTGTGAGGGTTAGAAGAGTGAAGGGTACTACATACTATGGAGAAATCTCCTTAGGTAACTAGATTATCTAAGTCCCACTACAGCCCAATCCTCTTTAAATCTGGAGATCTGACTGGACTGACATATGCACATAGAAGTACGACTTGAGGAAGTGGGTGGAGAGCAAAAATTGAAGAGGAACTATGGTAGCCTAATCCCACATAAAAATTGAAGTTTGCATGCTAAATATGGAGTGAGAGTTATGCACAAACTGTATCAAATTCACTTACTTGGGATCTCATGGTGGTTTAAAATTCAACCACATTTCAGTCAAATTCACTGCTGGCACAGCTCCATGGTCTTTGCTTTCATAATACTTAATGGCTCAGTCTTGTAGAGCATTATGTGCCCCTTCAAGCTCATAATCTAGCTTTCTCCTTTACATCTCAGTTGCAGGGCCAGCTAGAGAAATGGGCCCTGAATTTTATCCAACTAGGTTTCCAGCATCTACTGAGTAGCTTATCCTGTACTTAGAAATATAATAAACAGAATTGGAGATGGTTTCATTTAAATTTTTTTTTTATTAATTATTATACTCAATAAGACAGGCTCAGCAACACATCACTTCCTTTGTTTTAGGATATGGGATATATTCTATTCATCCATTCTGTGACAACAGATGCCATCAGGAACTAGATACTATCAAGAATAATACATTAAAAATTCCTGCACTTTTGTAATGTCTGCAGCCCTTTACTTAGTCTTAGCAGCTCATTCAATGGAAGAAGAAAGAACAGGCTGCTCTTAATGGTGTTCAGTAGTATCATGGTTTTCTTTAGGTTGGCAGCCTGAGGTGTGTTGGCTCTGGGACCCACCCTCGGACTGACCGTGACCACTCCATATGATAATAGACAAATTTATTGATACACAGTGATAAAAGAAAAAAAAATACAAACAATCAAACAATTCCATATATCTATGAAATCCTAGGGCTGTCATCATCAGAGTCAAAATACAACTGGCCAGGATGCAAGCTTCATTCTGAGGCTCTCTCTTAGGTGTCAGATGCCAGCATGTCAGCAGTTTGGAGGTGGGATGCTGAGGCCCACCCCCCCACCTCCAGTGGGGTGCCTGAAACGGATTGGTATGCTCTCTGTCCATGGTGGCCTCAAGAACCCTTCTCAGGGAATGGGGATAGGTGTGGGAACCCCTCTTGAGGAGAAGGATGGGGAGGGACGAAACAAAAGGAAGTAGGGATGGGGAGGGACGAGACAAAGGGTGGGACCCTTTGTTACTCTTAAGTCTCTGCTTTTGTATTCTCCTTCCCTCCTGATGACTTCTGATGACTCTTCATCCATGGCTATCTCTGTCCCTTTGTGGACACACATCCATGTAGCCTTCCATGCCTTCTCCTAATTTGGTCTGTTGCCCCAAAACTGGGACTCAGGGCCCCATTAGCTGGTGTCACTTTTTCTCGTGTTATGTGCAGTGTGGTAAAACTCCCTTGGTTTCCAGACTATTTTCCAAACTGTGTGTTCTTGTTGGCCTTGTTATGTTAGACAGCCTGTCTGCTTTGAAGGCTATGAGAAACTGTGAGAGAGAGACCCAGGCTCTTTAGAAATCACTTAACCCCTGCTGCCCATTCTAAACCATTTTAATACATATATTTATACCTATAAGCCAATTCACAAAAAATTAACTTTTAGATAACATTTCTAAGCCAAAAAGTGTTCCTTTGACAGATATTACTACCAGTGACATTGACCACTATGGTAGCAGCAGAGGCAGTGCTGTGTTCTTGTAGTCCACCAAAAGAATTTAGTTAGTGAAGAGGCAAGGCGTAAGCCGGTAATGGTGGCCATCAACTTTCTCTTCAAGGCTAGGGACAGACATTACTCATACACCAGTTTAAGTGATCAGAAACTGGTTTAAACCTGTAAGAGAACAGAAGCTCAGTGCACATAAACCAGTTCGAAAATGGCTGAAACTGGTTTGAGATAAACCTGAATGAATGTAGTACCAAACGTAACTGATTTGGGTCAAACCAGTTTATGCAATGTCTGCCCCAGACCCCTTACTGGTTTAAGTTAAATTAGAGCCCCCCAGAATCCAGGCACGCTCTCTGGGCTGGGCAGAGCTCTCTGCTCCACAGCAGAGCTGACCCCTCCCCTCTGCTCCCTGGCCAGAGCTCTGGCAGAGATTTGCAGACACAGCAGGATCTGCTGGCTTCCCCATGCCCCCCTCCCCCACCCCCTCACTCCTCACTGCTTAAGCAGGGATCCCTTCTTCCTCTCCCATAGCACAGACCATAGCCAATATGTGGTATGCTAGCTAATGCTGTGTAAGGCTCCAGCAGAGACTGCAGACACAGCAGGGTCTGCCTGGCTTCCCCCTGCCCTAACTCCCCCCACTTGCTGCTCAAGCCATAAATCCACACCTCCCTCCCTCCCTCCCATCTACCACAGCACGGACCCCAGCCCCATGGACCCTAGGCATGTGGTTTGCTAGCTAATGCTGAGAGGTGTCTGTGTGTGTTTCTCTCTCCAATTTCCCTGGGGCAAGCAGACAGAACAGTGATTGTTTAGGGCTGTTTGGAGCTAATCAACAGGTCAGAGGTAAGCTGTTTAAGAAGTCTGAAGTAATGGAGAGAGGCCATTGTTTTGGTAATTGGGTGATAAAGACTGTTATCACTATCAGCCCCCAGCTGGCTTGCTTGCTCGTCAGTTTGCTGCAGACAGTATGATGAAGCAGGGAGGGAGATTGAAAAGCTCTGTATCATCAACAGATGTACACACTGCACCCCCTCACCCCCTTGCCTCAGAGTGCTAGCAGGGGGTTGGGGGCTGGCAACACTCCCACCCCTTATGCAGTCAGCAGCGAAAAGCCTGGGACCATTCAGGCAAACCTCCCTAATGAGAGAGTCCTGCTGGGGCCTGGCCATGCCCCCCTCAGCTCAGCTCCCTGCAGAAGGGAAGGGAAGACTGCTCTAGCACCCCCGGTTTCTAGCCTGAGCCACTACAGACATGAGCCTGAATTTCCTCAGGCCAGAGAGAATGTCTGTCCAGTTTCAAACCAGTTCAGCCTAGCCAGGTTAGACTAACCTGCAAAGATTGAATCCATTCAGGCTCAGGCTTTCTGAATGCCTGTCCCTAGCCCAATTGCTGCCTTTCTTTATTATGAAACAGCCTGCAGTTGGAAAAAAAAAAATCTTCCATGTAAGATATCCAAAGAAATAAAAGAAAGCAAAGGAGGAAAATTTCACCTGAAATATTGAGTTTTATTAACAAAAACTGATTTTTATTAAATCAGAAATTTCTACACGAAATGTCATTTTGATTATTTTTTTCCAGATTTTTCCCAAAGGTCAAAAACATGACAACAGAAATATTTTAATCAAAATGTAACAAAAATGTTGGCCAAAATTGTCTTTTGCCCCTCCTAACAAAATCCCAAAACCTTTAAGAAGAAAATACATGAA
Source organism: Alligator sinensis (assembly GCF_000455745.1). Classification (NCBI taxonomy): domain Eukaryota; kingdom Metazoa; phylum Chordata; order Crocodylia; family Alligatoridae; genus Alligator; species Alligator sinensis. The sequence continues at coordinate 2,610,708 of NW_005841971.1, forward strand.
AACAAATAACTTTATTTTCAGCAAACAGTTTCCCACAGGAACAAAATACTTTTTCTGACCAACACAAGTACTGGCAATACTTTACATGAGAGTTTCTAATCCTAAACCTCTCTGCAGTGCTTTACAAATCATGAGCCAAATTTTGCTCTTAGGTATACATAGACGGACCCTTAAGGTGAGACTTGTTTCATACCAGTTCTTATGACGTGTACCCACTTTAGAGATCCGGTTTTTGTAAGAGGGAATCCCATAGCTCCACAACTCTGAGACAGGCCTGATTTCTCTAATTGTAGATGTTTCATTAAATTCAGAAGAACTTGAAAATTTGTTAGAGTCTTTACTCCTTGGAGGTATGCAACCAGGAGGTATGCAACCAGCAGGTGTTTGCAGTGACCTAGGGTAATCTTTTCAAAACAAGACTTTTTTATCAAGTGGAATACAACATCTTAGGTTACTTTAGAACAGAGCTAGGGTAAAGAATCATTTATTAGGGAATATATAAGAATCACTGAAATGCAGCCCTCTTGCAGAATATGGAAACTATTTCACTACACAGTAATGTGACACTGTGATTTCAGATAGGAAGCAAGGATTATTCTGTACTGCTGGGAAAACTATTGGGAATTTATATAGGCAGAGTTACAATTCAGTCAGGATGTTGGAGCTCTGAAGTAGACCTTTCATAGGTCTAAGATGAAATGGGGGACTCTCAGAAAATTTGGGGAGTTTCATAAAATAGCTAAAACATTAAAAACCAGTTATGTTTTTTATATTGGCAAATTAAAAGTATAGAACACCTCACAAAGCAAAAATGCAAAACAATAAATGTAAAAATGCAATATATTCCAAATTACCATTCACATGCAAAATTTTGAGAAGGAAAAAAAGCTATTCTCCACCTATGGACTGGTCACGTAGGTTAGTTTCAAATTAGTTCCTAGGGAACAGATGGCCATATTAGAACAGCAGGTTTAACAGCAGGCATTAATTAATAACCTTGTTGGATTGGGAGACTGAGCAGAGCACCATTATTATCCATCCAGTGCCATTTTGTGGATAAACAGGGAATTTTGTTTTCTAGGGTTCTCACTTTGGCACTTCACTAGCCCTATTAATTATTTTTGTATGCTGCTCTGACTTACCATTAAAAACCACTGCAATTATGAGCACAGTATAAATGCATAGATAAAACGAATCATTGCATACAATGAACACTTAAGTCAATAATCGGATATTTAAAGGTGTAAATAGGCTATTAGGAATCCATTTTACTCAACAAACATTGACAGAAGTCTTAATTTTGGGAAAAGTATTTAATGGGGTTGGTAGTCTTAGATATCAAGAATTAACAAAAGAAAGGAGCAATGGTCTCAAGTTGAAGCAAGGGAGGTTTAGGTGGATATTACAAAAAACTCTCTCACTAGGAGGGTTACCTAGAGAAGTGATGGAATCTCCATCCTTAGAGGTTTTTAAGGCTCAGCTTGACAAAGCCCTGGCTGGAATGATCTAGTTGAGGATAGTCCTTTTTTGAGCAGACAGTTGGACAAGATGACCTCCTGAGGTCCTTTCCAAGCCTTGATTTTCTATGATTCTATGACTTCTGCAACAGCAAATGCTGGAATGAAAAGATGGATGTTACTGGCATTACTGAGGAATCTGACAGCATTGCCTATTATTAAGGTTCCCTGACACTTGCTGTTATAAGACCCTGTTTTCAGTTGCTTATAACTCTGAAAAACTTTTGGATGAAGCCCATGCTTGGTTGTCTGCCTCAGATTGAATTACTCGGAAAACTGTAGACAAATGATTCAGCCATTTCCAAAAACAAACATGGGAAAAATTTAGCCTGGGATGCAAAACTTATGACGAAAGGCTGAAATGGGTTATTTAGTCTGGAGAAGAAAAGGCTGAGGGAGGTTTGAAAACAGTCTTCAAATACCTAAAGGGCATTTACAGAAAGGATGAAGATGGGTTTTTCTCCATGACTATATGGGACAGAGCTAGGAGCAGTAGACTCAAGCTTCACCTGGGAAAATTTAGGTTGGATATTAGGAAGAACTTTCTGATTATGAGAGTGGTCAAGCATTGGAACAGGCTACCTAGAGAAATTACATAATCTCTATCCTTGGAAATTTTCAAAAGCAGGTTGGACAGACACCTGGCTGGGATTATCCAGGATAATTCTGTCTTGAGCAGGAGGCTGAACTAGATGACCTCATAAGGTCCCTTCCAGCCCTACTTTCCTACGATCCTGTGACCCTGTGAGAATCCAACTAAAAATTTGGCCAAATTATAAACCCTTGAAAAATAACTGGTAAGCTCAGGAAAGACTTTGTTGACATTACTAGCTAAAAATCTCTGAAGTTTTTATCCTCATAATTTGACAAGGAGTCAGGGACTGTGGTAGGGACAGGTTTGGAGGGCAAGAAGGGGTCAAGCTTGGAATAAAGCACCTGGAACGTCTGTACCCAGTAGAGCACGTTGGCCTTTTGAGCCTCAAATGGAGGCTCGTTGCTATCAGCAGACATCTGTGAAACCTACCAGCAAGATGTCCCACCATTTAACTCAAGTGGCAGAGGTTTATGTGGTGGTTTTTAAAGGTCCCAACCTTGCTGATGAACTGTGCAAGGGTCATTATGATGCCATAGGATGGAATCTGGTTTTTCAAATCTAGAAAATTATCCACAAAAAATATTTTTAAGATTGTAAAATCAAGTCTTCCAGTTTGGAAATGCCAGAATATCTGCTTGGGCATCCATATATTCATCCATGCATATGTTATGAAGCAGCTTCTACATGGTTACACATGCTGTGTTTTCCCTCAAGAGCTGTACCTAATTCTATGCACAGAGTGAACCTACTTTGGGGACATATCAAGGCTGAGGAGTGGAGGAGTTAGTAACTGTAGGACCCCACTTTCTGAACAAACGAGAAGGTATATATTTAAGAAAGCAAGGGATTGAAAGAAGATGAAGAATGACCTCATGATTATGGCTGCTGGCCTGGAGAAATGGATCCTGTCCCTGCCTCTGCCACAGAGCTCCTATGTGAAATTAAAACAAGTCTCTTAAAGCGAGTCAAGCCTGTGTTTTTCATTTTCTGAATGCCCACCTTGAGAACTTGCAATCTGATCTACAAAAGTGCATACTCACAGCTGCAACAGAAGTAATCAGGAGCTCTGATTTGGACACAATGCTAAATCCTCTGAAATAATCAAATTCTAGACAGCTCAACTTGGACATCCAAAATTAAGGTCCAATATTTCTATTAACTGCTCTCTGGCTGAGCTCCCAAAATGTAAAAATGGAAATAGAAGTCTTCCATCTCATCTCAGAGATATTAGAAATAGTAACTTTTGTGAAGCATTGGGTTGTTATCATTATGAGCACCATAGAAGAGTAAGGAAATTTCCATTAGAGCAATTTATATTGCAGCAAGTAATGGCTAGAGCCTCACATTGAACATAGGAAGATGAGACAGTGTTGAACGGTTGCTCACTAGTTGAACAACATCCATTTTTTGCACTGAATTAAAAAGCAGCCCACGATGAGATCATGTTTTAAAAGACTATCATAAGGCAAAGGCACAAAGGGGCTGAAATAAGGCTTGACTGGTATTTTGTAACTTTGGAACACTTGGCTTTACAATTTTAACCATGTTCTTTTAACAGTGTTGAAGTATAATTATTATTCATGCTATAATTGAGGCTCCAAGAGAAATTAGTCACTGTCCAAAGAACCCTGCCCCACAGAGTTTATAGTCTAAATAAATAAGATATACCAGGGGTAGTGGAAAACAAAATTCAAGGCTCCATGGTGTGTAGTATATTGAGTCTTCAAATCAAAATCATTCTCTTTCTAAAAACATGTACATTTGCTTTAACAGAAGCAACAGGCTTGATATTGGGATTAGTGAATGAAATTCCGTAACCTATGATATGCAAGCTAGACAGGATGATTGCCAATGACCCCTTCTGCCCTTTCCTGAGGTGACACAAGCTCTGCAGCAAAACCAAGAACAGAACCAAGAGCTGCTGGGTCCATGTCCTATTCATTGGACCATAGTACCTCTGCCAGTTATCCTGCAGCAAAAGCCATGTTGTGCCCAAGAGTAAAGCATTTGACTATCTCAAGTTACAAAGAAAAAAAAAAAATACATGCATGGATGGTAAGAGAGAGAGACTTTGGGGGACACCCTCTTTGGCAGGTATCCCACAAATTAGCACTACATCCTCTCTAAATGCCACTCCAATCCCCTTCCCCTACCTGGTCTGCCACATTGCTTTCCACTGCCTGCCATGTGCTCTGTTTTCAATCTGTTCCTTGTCCTATATGAGGCTCTTCTGCCTGCCCTCTCCCCAGTCTGCTACATGCTGTGCACAGAGACTTATATGCCACTTGTGGCTTGCATGCTGCAGGTTGGCCCCCCCCGGGACTATATCATGACTCCGGTGCATCTTTACATAGCTATATCGGAGCATTAGAGTTTTAGTTCTTTGCAAAATGCACTTTGCAAGCACAAGTGAAGACAGTTAAGAGGTAGAATGTATGGTGTTGCATGAACAAAGGACAAAAAGACAATCTCAGCTCCCAAAGCTTGCAGTCCAAGTACGAGAGAGGAGACAACAAATGGATACAGACAAAATGACAAGGGAGCCCAAGAAAACAATATCGGGCAATATAGGTGACACACCAGCAACCTAAGTGTGGTCAAGGTTTTTGTAAGCAGCATGGTAAAAGAGGAGTTTTAAGGTCAGTGGGGGAAGGGTTGAAGGAGGATAACAATGCAGCTCTGCAGATGAGGCGAGCCCCCTGGGCAGCCAAGAGGAGAAGATGTGTGGGGCCCAAGAAAACAGCAAGGCAGGGAGAATGTGACTCTGTGAGATTGCTGCTGTCCTGGAAGGGAGGTAGCCCTGGGTTCTGACCCCTGCTTCTACCCACAAAGTCAAGGATGTTATTTTTTGGATGCGATTATAACATGCTTGTACTTTGAGATGTTATCCTGAGGAGAGTAAGAGGTTAAGGGAAAG
>NW_005841971.1:2615767-2643488 GCF_000455745.1 Alligator sinensis
TATAAGAGAGTGGGCATAAGAGATTGGCATATGGAATGGGGTCACTGCAGGAAATGAAAAGGTTAGGAAAAGAAAGCATCTGAGTAACTTCTGAGTTTGTAATGAGAGAAAAGGAGAAAAAGTTGTAAGCGGGAAAGGGAAGATCCTATTTATTAAGTTCTTTTCTGGAAGAAAAAAAAAAATCAATGAAATATTTGAAGAGGGAAGTAGATGCTGGAAGAGAAGGTTTCAAGATCATTTCACCGGGAGCTAAAAGGTGGCTGAGATTGCAGCTGTGGGATTCAGTGAGGTTGGTGAAGCAAAGCTGGTTAACTACGAAGGTGGTGGAACTGATGAGAAAAAATTTAGTGGAGGAAGTCAACCTAATCACTGTATTTCTGTCACCGATGAAGGCCATTGGCCTGGGCAGCATGGGAAATTATTTGTAATATTTGTATTGGGTGGGGGTTGTCATTTAGGACATAGATCCACAGATATTAGGGTTGGAAGGGACCTCAGTAGGTCATCGAATCTGACCCCCTGCCCTGGGCAGGAAAGAGCACTGGTTTCCCCACTTTCACGGTCTCTATTCATACTGAAAATCAAGATCAAGCGAGCTTTTGCCCTTCTGCTCCACAGGAGGTTTCTGAGCTCACCTTAGTACACCTGCATTATGGCTTGACAGGTGTACTGTCCCAGTCAAACTCCCCACACCCCACGTTTTCATTTACTCCATTTTGCCCATCAATACCAGAGGCAAGAGTCCTGTATGGCCATGTCTGCCACCAGTGACAACCCACTGCTTCACTAAAGTCTAGCTGAGTGAAACTCAGTGTATGAGTCAGACTGCACAAGGAGCGCTGGAGCCCACACCACTGTCTCTTAGCAAGACTAAAAGAAAAGAAAAGCAGCAGAAACACTTGTCTGTCACCAACAGTCAAGCAGGACAATTCTCAAATCATATAGAAGGCATCTCCGTTAAATAAGAAGGTGTCACTTTTTTCTGAACTGATGACACTTTTAAGGGTAGGGATAGAGGTAAGATTTGAAGCACTTTAAAAATAAAGTGCTTCAGATCAGAGAGATGAACAGGGGTGAGGGTTCCCCTTTGCACTCTGCCTCCCTTCTCCCAGGGCATCCCCAGCTGCAACTGGGAGATCAGGAGCCCTATACACTCCTGCACCTCTCCCAGCTCTGGCAGAGAGGGACAAGAGGTGAACAGAGGTGGAGTGCACAGGAAAGCATGCTCGTTGACTATCTGCTCCCTCTCCCTCTTTCTCAGTGGGGTACAGGGAGCAAGGAGCACTGTGGGATGCTGGAGGACTAAGCGGCCACTGTCATGGTCTGTAGAGCATGGGCATGCAACTGGAAGTGCTGCATTTTGAAGTGCTTCTCAACTTGCTTTTCTTCACGGTTATTTTGGGAGTGCTTCTGCCATTTCTGAAATGTAAACACCCTTTAAAGCATCTGTCCACTTACCCTTTTAAGCCTTTCCAAGGCATTTGAAAGAGCTTAATCTGTCCACACCCTCAGATAGCCACATCAGCACAGCCCTAAATTACATTACTTTCTCTTCAGGATGCCAAAGGCAACACTATGTCCCTCATCAGAATGAACACCATTTACAAAAGTGTCATATACTTAGAGAAGTTCCCAGAAATACAAGATCTGAAATGCCAGTATCAAAGTGCACCAGTCGAAGGCAGGATGGGTGTTCACATGGTATAAGAGTTATACTGGGATTGTGAACATGCTGAACAGCCAGGAGTCACTGCCATACAGGAGAATTGTGGATTCTCATCACCCCCGAGGATCACTCCTTAGAGAAGGGAAAGATTGGCTTGGAAAGAAACACAGTTTGGACAGAACATGGCAATGGCCTGGCAACCAAGAGGACTCAATTCTAGTTTTTAGGGCATTTTCTAAGCTAAATCTGGGAAGCTGGTACCACATTACTCATTTCTGAGGTGATGGGGAACTTATTCCAATTTTTAAAAATTATATTTGACAGAGGGCCACAGATTGGTGGGGAGGGGGGGAATAATAGAAGAAGAAATACAACATGCTCTAATGCATGGCTTTATAATCATTCTTTACTTGCAAATAATTCTCCATCAGAAGAAGGCTTCACTCTAAACAGCCAGCTTTCGAGTAGGATACAAATAGAAATAGACACAGAGATACTTACTGGTAAATAAATGAAGCAAGAGGACGTGGGAAAGAGAAACAACACACAGCTTTTTGTGTCTGGACCTCAAGGATTTATGGGAGGGAGATTTGCTGCTACTTTAAACCACCATTGTCATTTTGGGGGCATGAATGGATGATTCTTTTGCATACATTTCACTGGCTTGACTTAAGTAAGTCTTGACAACTCTCTTTCCCTGGGGACCAGAGTAAAAGTATTGTTTAGAAATCTAATATATGGTTTATTTACTCAATTTGTGCTGAGCACTACAGTTCCTTCAGGCCAGCTTCAGCAGCCCATTACTCTATTAATGCTCCATTACTGAAATTAGTGCTGTAATTGAGAGGGGGAGTGATGGGGAAGGGGACACTTTTTAAAGGAGCAGGTTCAGTTTAATCCCATCACAGAGTAAAGCACTAGAAAACTAAATTTCCCTCGCACACACTTTGGAGGAGAGAGAAATACTGTTCTATAATAAAATGCAATAGCATGAAATGAACAACCAAGAGGTCGCAACACCCAGTCTATCAGTATTCATTTCAATTAGGAGGACATGTTTGCAACATAAAGATGACAAGTATCTAACATGGGGAGGAATACAAAGAAATGTCATCCTAAGCAGCAAGTAGATACCCTGGGTTGTTAAAGAGATTAAGGCCTTTGCCATCTGCCTTTGGGACATGGACACATGCACACACCTGCATGCGCACACACACGATTGCAAACGGAGGACCAATATGAAATGAGCTGATCAGTCTTATCCATCTCATAAACAGCTAGCAGTTTACTCTGAACATACTGTCTCACATTGGTCATAGCACTACTGGGTTCATTCAAGCCGTCTCTTCTCCCAAGGCTAAGTTAAACCAAGAGACAAAAGAAATATCATGTCTGTGACCGTTACAAGGGGTGTCCCCCAAATTTATTCCAGTCAAGACTGAGACAAAAAAAAAAAAGTGAAGAATTTAGGAAACTGAGGAAACTTCACTAGGATTCAGGAGCTCATTGAGCTGAGAAAATAAATGGGAATTATTATGGGAATATTTACTGCATACATCTGTTGGCTGAATGCAATGAACTATTTGAAAAGTAGCAGGAAGGCAACACAGTAGCTCCACAATAAGCCCCCTCCTGGTAAACACAGGAGAAATTATTAAAAAGACAATGCCTGAGCTCTGAACTGGCAAGATGTTGCCTCCATGCAACAAGATTTGTTCTGTCAAGGCTGAAATCCAGAAGATCAAATGGACACTTTTAATTAAGAACTCATTCTCTGGAAAGAGGGAAAAGCAGTTGTCAGAAACCTGTTCATGGAGAAGACACGAACACCAAGACAATCTCTGCTGGAGGCACTGAAGTTGCAAAGTCTGCCTGGCCCTCTACCACAGTATGATAGCATAAAATCCTTTTGCTCTTACATTTGAAAATTTGAAAAAAAAGCTATTTAGACCCCTGTTTTAACCATTAGTCAACCTCCTGAAGGGAAGGCTAGTAGACTGAACGCAGTCAAGCCTACTGAATCATCATAATTTTAGGAATGTGTAGATTTGCATCTTATAGACTAACAAAATGTGAGATGCATTAAGGTTTTGTAAGCAACAGCTTACGAGGTATGAAGCGTATAAAGCAAGCTGCTGCTTACAAAAGCTTATAGCCTTTAAGGTGCAAAATTATCTTGCCTTCTGCCTGACTTCAGGCTACCACAGCTATCTACCTTTCTTTGTAGTGTGTGCCACACTGGGCCTCTGAAGAGAGCAGTATGTGCCAACATGTCTGTCATGAGGCTGTTGACAGACACTGCCATGCAGTTCTTTTCTGCTTGCATCAGCACCAGCTAAAACTGAAAACCTGTTTCATTTCCTCTAAATGTGAAGTGGTTTCTGCAAGGGAGTAGGAAGTATATGGGTGTTTGCTGCAACTTCAAGAGAAGGGAGATGATCTATAAAAGGAAGAAAACTGGTTTCATGCAATTCATGCATCATCATGGATTGAAGCCAGAGGGAAACAGAAAGATTGGTTAATGCAACAGTTTTAAAAGTTCTAAAAACATTCTGATCAGTACAATCCTTAAATCATTTTTTTTAAAGTACAGTAAGGATGAGAGATGTTTTGGTGGCAAATAGAGAAGAGCAATGATGGCAGCATTAAGGAACAGCTTAGCTGTCAGATTAGAAGTTGGAGCCTCCAACTCTAGACTCCAAGTAGGATAAGAAGATCCATCTTAGTCCACCAATCCTCAGTCAAGAGCAGAGATGCCTTGGAAAGGATGGCCTTATGATTAAGGGAACAGACAAGAAATCAGGAGACCTGACTTTGTCCCAGGTTTCCCAACTCTGTCCCAGGTTTCATGTGTTAGTACAGCCAGTATTGCAGGCCCAATTTCCAGGCACTTAGGCTAGGTACAGACATTACACTTAACATGCTTTAAGCATACAGAAAGCACTTTACAGCCATACCAGAACAGACGTTCATGATACATAAAGCACTTTAAAAATGGTGGATTGCACTCTAAGTTAACCATGGATGGATGTCCCCTAACCTAAAGCATTTTCTGTTAGATCACTTTATCAAACACCTGTGCCAGAGCCCATCGAGGGTTGACTTAGTGTGCAATCACAATCATCCCAGGTGGTGCTGTGCAGGGCTGATCTAGCCTCAGACAGAGCTTATTTGCTCTGTCCCAGTACTGGGCTAGCCCTTCCCCCTTGGCTGTCACTGATCCCACCTCTACATATAGCCTGGCCTGGGGAAGTGAGGAAAGGAGGGTTTCTGTCCATGCCGCCACCCCAGCCCCATGGTGCACCACAGCCAGGCGGGTGACACAGGGGAAGGAGTCTGGGGTCTCTCTTCTGGCAACCACTGCCAGAGTGATCCCTCTCCCCAGCCCTGCCCCCCTGCCAGCAGGCAACTGTCAGCAGTGGCTGGGAAGGGGGAAATGGAGGAAGGGAGCCCCTCTGCCGTGAAGCCCCCCAGTTTACTGGATTGGGAACTAGGGGGGAGGGGAGGCTCCCTTCCCCCACCCCCCACCGCAGTTCCCAGTGCAGTGAAAAACTGGAGCAGCCCCACGCTGTGTGCTTCTGGATATAGCTGCCAGGTCTCTCCAGTGGCAGTGGGGAGGATAAATGGAGCTCCTCTGCTGCAAAAGTGCCCCCCCCCCACTTGCTGGCTTGGGGCTCAGGTGGGGGCCAGGCTGGGCAGCAACCTGGCAGCTGCAGCCGGAAGCTGCAGAGCAGGGCTGCCCCAGCTTTTTGCCACACTGGGAACTGTGGCTGAGGCTGGAAGGGAGCCTCTCTTCCACAATGCCCCCCCTCCCCACCCCAACTTGCTGAATCAGGGGGTCAGCTTGAGTCCACATGGTCTGGGGGCTTCCTTTTCCCCGTTGCCCCAGCTCCCGGTGCAGGGATATGTGGAAAGGGGTGTCTCTGCTGCTGCCTGTCAAGAGGCTGGGGCAGGGGGGAAAGGGAGGCCCCTGCCATGAGAGTCCCCCACAGCCTGCTAGTTGGGATCTTTGTGGAGGTATATGGTAGGAGGGCTCCCTCCCCTCTGCCCAAGCCTCTTGACAGTGGCAGGGGGGAGCCGGGGGGGGGGGGGAGGGGGGGGGGGGAGGGGCAACTGTGTGGGGGCCCTCATGGTGGGGTGTTCTGTTCCCCCACCCTGCCCCCAGCTGCTGCTGAAAGTTGACAGCTGCTGTGGGGGGGCACTTTAGCAGCCTCCCAGGAAGCATGCAGGAGTGTCCCCTGCCTGCTGGCCTTGGCCAGTGCAGGCAGGCACTGAGCCTCCCCCACAAAACAGTGCACGTCTGTCCGGTTGGAACACGCTGTAACTGATAGCCCTTTAAGTAAAGTGCAATAGAGCGCTTTCTGGCTGGGGCTTTTTGAATGTGTGTACTTAGCCTTACTTCTCTACTCAAATCCAGAGACCAGAGTTAAGAACCCAGACTCCCCAGTAAAGGTCACAGAAAGAGTTATACAGCTAAGAATGGGATAAACAAAGCCTTGTTCTTAAAACTGCCTGGCTCCAGAGAGGTACCACCCTCCACTTGGAATTTGTAACTCCAGAAAAGGATTCAGAGTTAAGTGCCCCAGCCTGACCTTTCTTACAAAATGCTGCTAGTACTCATCTCTCCTCCCCCTGCCCCCACAATCCTCCCACCAATAGTTCAGTAGCTAAAGCACATACCTAGGTTGCAGGAGATCCAGGTTTAGTTCCATCCTTTTCCCAAGGGGTTTCAAACTTCCACAAACATGGAAGTGATTCTCTATTGCATAATCACTGAAGCAGAGGCTGCGATCCATGTCCCTCCTCTCACCATGATGCTGCAGAATGGTGCGTGCTCTCTCTCCCTGGCTCAAAGAGTAGTTGTCCCATCCAGTGGAACAGGTTCCAGGAGGAGGACTGGGAACACTTTATAGCCTTTAGAAGACTGTGGTTAGAGCATTCAACACTAACTTGGAGATGCACACTTAAATCCTCAGGCAAAGGAGTGAAACTGAACACGGGTCTCCCACCTCCCAGATGAGCGCTAGCCACTGAGCTATTGACTAGAAGGGAGTCACTGTTACTGCCAGTAGATACTAGAGGTGTGCAAAGTGGGCCATATTCGATTTGGATTCAGCCTGAATCGAGGACAGTGATTCGATTAATTAATTCGGATCACTGTCCCTGATTTGATTCAGCTGAATCAAAATGTGAAGATTCGATGCTGATTCAGAGAATCAGCAATTCAGCTATAGACACAGCTTTAAATGTTTGTTCTACATACCTCAAGGTACCAAGCATGGCTCATGAACGCTGCGATAGTGGGACGGATGGAGTATCCCACAGTGGTGTGGGGGGCTCCCCCACGTGCTCGGTGGCAAACCACTGGGGAGTGCACTGGGCCCCCCCCACCCTTGGCTCAATGATTGGCTGCAGGGGGACGCTGGGTGCCCCTCCAGGAGGCACCAATTGCCAAGCCAGGGGTTGTGGGGGGGGCAGCACACTCCCCAGGGGCCCGGAAGTGAACCAGAAGTGCTTCTAGTCCACTTCTGGGTCTGCTGCTGAGTACGCTGGGGACCCCCTGCGCTCCTGTGGGACACTCGATCTGCACCAGCATCACAGCATGCACCAGCTGCCTGGTATCTCGATGTACGTAGAAAAAACATTTTCAGCTGGGTCTATGTCCGAATCTCTCCAAATCAATTTGGAGAGATTAAAGGGTCTCCTGATTCGATTCAGATTCAGAGATTCAGCTACCAAATCAGGCCAAATCAAATCGGGGGACCAAAATTTTGCATGGCCCTAGTAGCTACTCCCCCAACTCTATTTTGGAAAAGTCCTAGAACACCTAATAAATCCACCTGACCTACACAGGATTTGTTTGTAGCTTGGGTATCCTCTTTTCTCTCTATTTAGATGGTTTTTGACATGCTTAGAAGGAGACCTTTAGGAGCTTAGGGCCATACCCCACTGAGACACCTTCAAGATTATGAACTATCTGGGGGGATTTAAGAGTCTACATTTCTGGATTAGATGCCTATAGTGACAGCAACATGTCTAAGTACTTTTGTGGGTCTACCCTTAGTCCCTCTTAAAGTCCGACCCATAATTATATTTAAGTGGCTCAGATCCTCATGTGTACAATTGGGATCTCTACTGGGGTTCCATTTAAGAAAGGGAAGAAAGAGGATCCAGGGAACTACAGACCAGTCAGCCTCACCCCAGGCCCCAGAAAAATCACGGAGCAGGTCCTCAAATAATCCATTTCTAAGCAGTTGAAGGAGAAGATGATGATCATAGAAAGGAGGACTGGAAGGAACCTGTAAGATCAAGTCCAGTCCCCTGCCATGGGCAGGAGGTAATGGGCTCAAATGAGCTCAACAAGGTGCTTGTCCAGCCTCCTCTTGAACACTGCCAGGGATGGCAACTGCACAACCTCTGCTGGATAGGATCTTTGGGCACCCAGGTCAGGTCCAGTCAGCATGGATTCACCAGAAGCAAGTCATGCCTGACCAACCCGATTGCCTTCTATGATTAGATAAATGGCTCTGTGGATGTGGGGAAAGCAATAAACATAATATACCTTGAATTTAGCAAGGCTTTTGATATAATCTCCCACAGCATTCTTCTAAACAAGCTGAGGAAGTATGGGTTGGATGAAGGGACTGTAAGGTGGATAGAAATCTGGCAGACTTGTTGGGCTCACCAGGTAGTAATCAATGCCTCATTGTTTAGTGGCCAGCCAGTATCAAATGGAGTGCCCCATGGGTTGGTCCTGGGGCCGGTGCTGTTCAGTATCTTCATTAACAATCTGGAAGACTGGATGGAGTAGGCTCTCAGCAAGTTCACAGTTGACACTAAGCTGGGGAATGTAGTACATACACTGGAGGATAGGGCTAAGATTCAGAGTAATCTAGACTAATTGGAGGATTGGGCCAAAAACAATCTCATGAGATTCAGAAAGGACAAATGCAAAGTCCTGCACTTAGGATGGAAGAATCCCATGCACTGGTACAGGCTGGGGACTGACTGGCTAAGAGGCAGCTCTGCAGAAAAGGACCTGGGGGTTACAGTGGACAATAAATTGGATACGAGTCAGCAGCGTGCCCTTGTTGCCAAGAAAGCTAACAGCATACTGGGCTGCGTTAGTAGGAGCATTGCCAGCAGTTGGAGGGAAGTAATTATTCCTCTCGATTCTGCACTGGTGTGGCCACATCCGGAGTACAGTACTGTGTCCAGTTTTGAGCCCCCCACTACAGAAAGGATGTGGACAAGTTGGAGAGAGTCCAGTGGAGAGCAACAAAAATGGTTTGGGGGCTGGGGCACATGACTTCTGAGGAGAGGCTGAGGGAACTGGGCCTATTTAATCTGCAAAAGAGAAGACTGAGGGGGAATTTGATAGCAGCCTTTAACTACCTGAAGGGGGGTTCCAAAGTGGATGGAGCTAGACTGTTCTCAGTGGTGGCAGATGGCAGAACAAGGAGCAATGGTCTCAAGTTGCAGCAAGGGAGGTTTAAGTTGGATATTAGGGAAAACGTTTTCACTAGGAGGCTGGTGAAGCACTGGAGCAGGTTACCTAGAGAGATGGTGGAATCTCCATCCTTGGAGGTTTTTAAGGTCCAGCTTGACAAAACCTGGGCTGTAATGACCTAGTTGGGGATGGTCCTGCTTTGAGCAGGGGGTTGGACTAGATGACCTCCTGAGGTCCCTTCCAACACTCATTTTCCATGATTCTACGAAGACAAAAATACTTTCATACTTGTGACAGGGTAGTACTTGGTAGCTGTGTTGGTCTGAGACAAGAAGACATACAAAGAAGTACAAGAAACTAGAACTGGAACCAAGAGTTCTAGTTTTTTCTATGTCTTCATACTTATGAAGCATTCATTCAAGCAGTGCAGCAAGCAGGACCAAATAAATACTGAGAAAAACAGATTTTGGAATTTAGTCATGCTTGCGGATTTATAGTGTTAAAACGTAAAAGGTAAGAGAAAAGGGTCTGAAAGAGGATAAAATCTTGGCCAAGTATTTTTTTCCCAATGTAAGATTCAACATATCTTGGATTTCATAACAAGGGCTGCAAAGAGAAAGAAAGCTGGTACAGGGTCTTAAGGTGCCCCACAAGAATTAAATTGTAATTAGCAGGCAAGCTGCAAGCTAGAATGTGTTTTATGCTGCTGATTATAAGATTCCCCTACATTGATCTGTGCAAATCATCATTGTCCTCCTGCTACTTACAAAGTGAGGATACAAGTGGGCAGTGTTTAAGTTTACTAGTACTCCTTTCAATCACTAGGTCCCTCCTAGAAGAGCACTACACAACAAAACACCTCCAATAACTCATCACAGACTTCAGAGCCGGAGATCTTTGTCATAGACCCTCTCGTCATCACTCGGAACAGTTCATACAAGGCCGGGACTGTTTTGTCTAATGTGTTCCTTGTCAGTCTCAGATAAACAGCACCCCTACCAATCAGCAGCACACAGTTTAACATCGTATTGTGGGAATACGGTAGCTGGAAGCAACAAACCTCCTGATGGGTTCTGCAATTTTGATTTAAACAAAACAAAAGTGAGTGACTGTAATTTCACAGATGCGAACAATTCATTATTGGGAAAAATATGTGGCAGTTCTAATGGGAACTGACTTAAGGGCTGTTTGTGGAAATGACTATTTGCAGCTGCCTCTCTCACCAGGTCAGTATAAGGCAGTAGACCATTAGATGGAAAAAATCAGACTGCATATTAATCTGATCATCTGTGATAGCATGGCAGGATCACTGGTCAAGATTTCTATTCAGTGCTCTTCTGTGCACTCGTGGTCTGCCACCTCTGAATTTTATCCTACGTGACACCAGAAGGGTTGCACACATTCAACTTGTTGCAGCGCAGTCTGTGAAAAGGTCAGAATTTACAAGCGCCCAACCTACATTCACTGCAGGTACTTGTAGCCCAGTACCTGCAGCGAACAGATGGGATGGAAAGATAAAAACGCTTTGCTAAGTTTTAGTCGGTCCCCAAATCAAGCTGGATGCCCGTTGCAAACTTCCCCACTTTTCCATGGAACAACTCATTCTCTCTTCTCAAACTGAACAGCATTATTAGGAAGTCAGTGTACTCTGGGGGTGTAGTGAGCACCTGAGTTTTCATAGTTTCATAGTTTGTAGGGTCGGAAGGGACCTTGACAGATCATCAAGTTTTGTTAGACCAGAATGGTTCCTGGTTCTGTGGTGTGGAACAGGGGTAAGTAGCTCATCTGGCTTGGCAGAACGAGATGCATGTGAGGAAAGGAAGAAAGGTGGTCGTCTGACA
The DNA here is from genome assembly GCF_000455745.1 of Alligator sinensis. Classification (NCBI taxonomy): domain Eukaryota; kingdom Metazoa; phylum Chordata; order Crocodylia; family Alligatoridae; genus Alligator; species Alligator sinensis. The sequence goes on from NW_005841971.1 coordinate 2,626,725, forward strand.
AAAAATTTCCCTGACTTTTCTGTGTACACATATGAGTCAGGTTTATGCATTTCAGATAGATTTGTTTTCCCATTAAGATTAACCTCAGCTGCCTGATTTGGGGCTTCAAAGAGAAGCTTCTCCACAAAACTGCTCAGGTGGCCCTTCCCCGAGGTCAGTAAGAGATATATTGCAGACAGTGGTGAGAATTTCATCAAGTGATTAGCTCTCATTTAACACTTCTTATTTGTAGACAGTGGCACACCAGCCACCGGATTTGCTGCTGTGCTGTCTCACTATACAGCTGTGTACCACTCTGCAATAAAACCAGACTTTTTAACACTTAGCACCAAGTGCCCTTCATGCCGCCTAGCTCATAAAGGGACTGAAAAAAGCTGAAGCCATAGGAAAGTTTCTCATCGACTACAGCAGGCTCTGGATAAAGTTCTAAATTACGCCAGTTTTTATTTAGCAATAGTGTATACTGAGCTAGACCAAGAAGACCCTGTAGATTTAGCTGCTGTGGCACTTAAAGTACATAAACTATTCCTACCCTCTAGAACTGGCCAGTGGAGGCCAGGCCAAGACCTATACCACCCATTAGTCCTCAAGGTACTGTTTAAGTGGGACATAAGTGGTGATTAAGCCCTTTGTGGACCCTTTTCCAGTTCAAATATTGTTACTCTAGGGCATGCAAATATATTTACAGATTCAGTAAAGCAAAATATTTCAGCATTTCAACCTCAGTAACCCCCCCCCCCCCCCCGACAGAATAAAATAGCAAGAGAAGGAAAAACCCTATTTTACAAGATTAGCTCCAATAATAATTTTATCATCTTCAATGTGACCAAGACATATTTCACTTGGAAAATACTGTTTTTGCAAAACATTCAACAAAATAAAAGGAAAAATGAAACCCAAACAAGCCACAAAGTGACTTACTTTTCACCAAGTCAAAAGAAGAAAAATCAGTGCCATCAACCCATCACTAGCTTAGTACCCTGTAGTAAACAGTTTCTGTAGCTCACACTTAGGCAGGGGACCACAAAGGGGTAAAAAGATGGGTGGAGGGGAAAACGGGACCACTCATTTCAATTTAGATTGAGTGACACAAGCAAACTGCCTTAAGGGGAGAGTCCTTAGAGAAAATGGTAAATCTTTAGATTACATGACATTGATTACACTTTTACTGCTGCCTAACTCTATTAGTCTTTGTCTAGTTACGGAATACAGTACTAAAATGGTGCCCTCTTCAATCAAGAACTGTCCTGGTGAAGGCCCAGGGGCCAAAATATAGGCTTTAGTGCTCTCTCTGTCACAGCTCATAAAGGCTACTTAATGGATTCCCTTGTAAGTACTATCCCTTATTATTTGTACCAGATTAAGGAAGCTGGGAGCATTAGGAGTCTTACTAACTTCTATTTTTAATGCAGTCTTTTAATGTGGTTTTTGGTATACATGCAAATGAGAAGCTAATAGGTTTAGCGTGATCCAGACACCCTGTCTGCCTACATCTGCACAGGAGAAGACCAGTGGTAACAGAATAAGTACAATAGTGCCAATAGTGTGAGCTGGCTACACTGGCCATTTTAGATACAGTATTGCCTCATCTACACTTCTACAAAAAATACCTTAATTCCCTTGCTAATTTATCTCCAAACTAGGAGGAAGAAAACCTGGTGGGACCTTGAATTTTTGCTTTTTGGAACAAGAGAGATTGCTCATACTAGAAGAGCCGAAGTGCACGATGTCGAAATGTTTAAACGCACAAAAACCCTCCAGATTTCAGATTTATTAGCTGAGAATAAAAATCTTCTTGGTACTGGAGATCAGTATTATCCTAACACACCCCTCTCTATGAATTTGGGTAAATGCGAGTATCCATTTTTACCAAGGCTAATGAAACCATTCAATGATTACATAATCTTGGAAGCATGCACAGGATATATGTAGATGCAGGATGATGAGATGTATTTTAGGGGACTCTGAGGAAGCTAGAGTGTCAGTGGTTATCTTAGCTATAACAATGTTAGCTAGCAACACTTTTATCACCTGAAATCAAAAGTGTTGTCTTTTATGAAGAGTGGAGTGGTCACAGGATATGCAGTTTCTCATACACAAAAACAAGCTTTTGCATGCAATGCTATTAATGATATTAGCACAACCCATAGCTGGTACATTGCTGTGCTTGTACATCAGAAATGCTCTGTGCCCCCCTTCTTTAAAACAATGTAGGCAATCGGGAAGTGAGTAAGGTAACTAAGATTGTATTTTGTTATCGTATGTGGTAACTTATGGCTGTTAATGGTAGATTGTTCCTTGTGTTCTACAACTGGCCATGTTCACTATTCAGTGAAGAAGCCTCCAGAGGAGCAAACTGATGGTATATTGACAGGGCAGTCGTGGCTGGAAATTGCTGCTGTGACGTGCTAAGATGTGCATGGATGTGTGCACACAGTAGCAGCTGCATGCTTTGTGTGGTATGTAGCTTTGGATTTGTAACACTGTAGGTGAGGATTTTTTTTTTTCTAACAGGCATCCAAGTTACGTAAACCATGTCCCTCAATGCAACCAGGAGACACATTTGTAGGCAATGTAATTTAAAACAAATGAAAATGCAGTGGGAACTTGGGTGTAAAAAAGGGGACTAGATGCCAAAAACATCCTTAGAAATAATTAGTCGTCAAACAAAAAAAAGTAATTACATAAAAAATAAAAAAACTAGTTGACCGATTTGTTTTTGAATCAGCTTCCCCCCTCCCTACCTCCCGCAACCATGCCCTTCTCAAAACTGTAAACAGCAATGCAATTTCAGGAAATGAGGGGTATTTTTTGAGATAGAGAAATATGTAAGCATGAAACTTAATGATCTTGTATTTTCCAAAAATAAAAGCCAATAGGCATTACAGATTGCAGAAGAGGAGAAAGGAGAGGATGGTAATCATGAAATGGCTTATAATTTTGAACAGTAACATTGGGGACATGTTAATCAAAGATGACTCGTGAAGCACGAGATGTGACCGGAGTATGAAATGTATGAAGCTTATCTGAACTAAACCTCAGGTCCAAATCTAAACTCCCAGATTGTAATTTTGGGCACATTTGTAATATGATGCATTCATGTTTCACTCAACTAGAACGCCTACCAACTCAGCAGCTATTTCACGCAATAGAATGCCATTTGAGACCAGGCAATTGAAGACCATTACAGGACAAAACTCCTCAAGTGAGAGAGATAGCTAACAGAATCTGATCTATGCCAGAACGGCCAAACTATGTTACAAAATGCATCTGACAATATTGTGTAGCAATGCAGGCCTCTGGCACTGTAGTCTTCCCCGTGTATAAAAATGCAGAGATCTATATTGCAAAGCAACTTAAAAAGAAAAGTAAATCCCCATCTGTATCTGTCAAGGAAAAATATGCTAGAATTTTTTCAGTAGCATCAGGGCCTCTGTATCATCCAGTACTGCCCTGGAAAAGGTTTTCCCTGGAACTCATCTGAACATATATTTTCTTCCAAGATAAAAACAAAATATTTCACAAAACTGCTCAAAATCCCACTAAGAATACCCTTTGCAAGGGGCTGACTAGTAAAGAAGCAAAATAAATCTGTACGTTTGATAACTTTTTGCCTTCCATAATCTGAATCCAGGGAGAAGTTAAACCTTCAGTAATTTAATCTCACAATAAATTTGCACGTTTGCTTCCCTGCCTTCCTCTTCACCCATTCCTCTTTATCTAGTCAAGAGCAGGATTCTGTACATAGATAGACTAGATGGATTTTTAGCACCTTCAAACACCAGCGCTGTTTTGCTATATGTAGCTACTTCCATTGAAGGAAAAGCAGAGTGCTTGGACCAAGTAGAAAACTACAGCAAGCAAAGCAAGAGGACAATAATAAAAGGATACCTGAGTCTGTGCGGTTAAAACACAAGGAGCAGCTGTCATTTTTATCCCCCGTGCTTCATCATAACATCTTTAACAAGGTTACTGAGGGTCTCTTTTGTCACTTTCCGGCACTTTAAGGGAGCTGTGGGAGTAGAAGAGTGAGAGAAAAAAAATAAGGAGGGGGGGGGCGCGTAAAAAGGGAGTTATGCTCACAGCTTTTCACAGTCGAAAACAGAACCCACTGCTGGTAATGTGAGAGCACTAGATCAGGCGCCAAATGGATAAGACTGTAGACAGTGGGGCCAAAGCACTGATACTTGCCAGCACCTGCAGATAGGAGACAAATAATTGGCACATGTTAAGAAAAAAAAAAAAAAGACAGAGAGAGAGAGAGTTGTTAGATGTTCGTATTTTCTAACAGTGTCTGGCAGGAGCTCCTGCAAGGAATTTAATCAGCAAGAGTTGTTTAAACTGGGCTTTGAACACAAGCCCTGTGCTGCTAGTAATGAACTTCATATCATCTGCAACTCCTGTTTGCTGACGACATTCAATTTGTTAATTCTGCAGCTGGTGATAGGGGTCAGATATGAAAGTGACGATTGTTTTTTGACGTTCCAACCCCTGCTCACATCTTTCTAATTAATCCTTTTAGGAGCCACCAGCAGATCAAGAGAAAAGTGTGTAGGGGTATAGTCAAGAAGAGTGAGAAAATAGGAAGAGAGATGGATTTTCTAATGCTCCCCTCCACTTCCTATCCTGCTGTCTGACATTTTGGGTGGCTGGAAGATGGAGGGCAGGGCTACTATAAAGCTGTAAAAAGTATTCACTGCTTTAGGCCATTACAGTAAACATAAACATCAGAAGAGAGATGCAAACAAAACAAAAGCTCAAACTTATTTTTATTTCTGACAAGTGTTTTGTATTAACTAAGCTCAAGAAGGAAAGATAAGTGGTAAATAATTTAGTAACAGCGTAGGGAAATTCTAGACTGCCCCTGCAGAATAAATTTAAGTTTGCCAAACCCCCTACCTACTTGTCTCAGTGGGGCATCAAGGTTACCAGTTCAGTGCAATATGTATATTAATTATACAGACTAGGTTGGGCAGATCAGGTAAGCACAGATCATAAAAGCGTGATCTCGGACACGCCGAGCTTTTGGAGCAAAGCAAACAGAAAAATACTGAAGGGACCGAGTATGATCTTGTCTCACTGACACTGTAGCGCATGGGTCCATGTGAGGTAATACAGGAAAGTCTCCTACTAGTTCAAGGGTGCACCAAAGAAACACGTGCAGCAAGAGGAGACTCCCTTCTACCTTTCTTTTTCTTTTTTTTCTTTTTTTTTTTTTTATGGTATCTATGAAGGTAACATATGGACCTGAGAGTGCTAGCACAACAGAAGAGGCCTCATATGGAAACATTAGCAGCTAGAGTTTGGAGTAATGAAAACAGCCAAGAAATAAGGTTTCATAGGACTAGGTCATCTCCCTTGTACCAAATCTGAATGAAGAGTCCTTGCAAGGCTGATGTTGAAGGTAATTTGCATTTGACTTCACTGGAAGTGAGGTTAGACCTGTAACACTTTGAAAATTCCCGTGTTAGATGCATGTCTTAAGTAGTGAGGGGAGAATCTCAAAAATTTTAGTATTCAGATTTGGTACATACAAGCACACAAAGGTTTGGTTGAGTTTCTAAAGCTCATTGAAATAGAACCAAAACTGTACAACCTGATAAACAGTGTCAGAATCAGAAACAGGCATCTTCTGTATATTATGCTGCCTTCTTACTGCCTGCTGGTTTGCGACACAGTCTAGAATTTATTTCAAACATCAGCAAATGACTGCAACTATTTCTCTACACTAGTTTCTCTTATCTTAGCAGTCCATTCCCCCTTTCATTTCCTCAAGGGATCATTTTTCAGGTAAAGTTCATATAATGCACAATCTCCGTTTTAATATACTCAGTTTTTTTCCGCACTGGAGTTAGATGCTCCTCTTGTCAATTCAGCATATATCTTTCTACATTCAGTACAGTCTTAAATGTGTTAGATTCCACTGGATGACAATCAAAAAAATAGACTGGTTGTCCTTTGATAAAGTGATTTATCAGACACTGCATCATTTTCTCTAGACAGGTCACAAGGACTGTTTTTGGGGAATATTCAAAACCATCACAGATAATTAACCAGGCCAAAGTTGCTCTTTTAGCGTAGACTTCAGATTTCTAAAGTGTTGTCACACGCTATGTCCAAAGTAAAAAGTTTAATGCTTGCTACATTCTTCTTTCTTCAGCCCTTTAGGAAACAAGGAAGCTAAGGCTCAAATTCTGATTTTGGTGTATCTGGAAAGATATTAGCTTCAAATCAGGCTATCCTGAATCTTCAGAAGTAGAAATGCAAGCAAGCTTTGTCCCTATGGTATCTCTTTAGTTTGTCCTAAAAGTATGCTGTGTGTTGTATCCAAGTAAATTCTGCAAAAAGATTCTATGACTCATTTAACCAGTCGGTGGAACAAAAATAAGTAAAAATCATACAAAAATGCATTCTGGGGAATGATGATCACCACCACCAAGTATGAACATCAAGTCTAGTAACTGGAGAATAAGTCCCCAGCTTTTTCTGAAAAAAAATCAGTTCTCTCTAAAAAGGCAGGTAGTCCAATACCTAAAAGATGACATGTGAAAAAAAAAAAATCACTAGTCCATTGAATATTTAGGTCATGATCCATATTGACATCAGCAGGACTGGTAGATGTGAATTCAAATGCCAGTCTGGTGACAGAGACTGACAGGACCATGTCTTTGCTTACTGCAAAATGCATTAACTTCTTAAATTTGTTTGCAAGGAAAAGCATTGTTTTAGTACTACTTTAAAACTAGGCAAGTTGCATTAGAAAAAGAAAACAAAATAGGAAGAGCTCTGAAGACCTGAGGTTAGAATAAAAAGCTCCATGACAACAAAAGATTTTCAAATTGAATTAAATAGTGAGTGATGAATAAGATGATGACAATTAAACAACAATAATGTAGACTCTGGAGGTACTATCTATGGGAGAAAGTATATTCCAATTACCATATTACAGACCTTTAATCTGTCAGCAGACGTTAAATAGAAGGAAATTTCTATTGGGGGATCTTGCAAGTGTGAGACAAGTTAAATCAAAGGAAAATGTTCTGCGTTCAAACAGAGGACAGAGAAATAAAAAGAGACTGAAGTCTCCAGTTAATCTAGTCTTTGTGGGCCATCTACCAAAAGGTAGATGCCTCAGAAACTGCAATTCTATATGTAGGTTTAAGCCTGAAGCCCTTAGTAGGAAGCTTGCTATGGACAGCTGTTGGTGAATAGGGAAAAGAAGGGCCCAGAGCTGCTGGAGAACTAAGGACAGGCAAAGGGTTTGTTGGTGATCAAGGGAAGACGGCTATACCGTCCAGGCCTTACTTGGATTCAGTTATGAGTTGGGGATATTGTAATCAAGACATAGGTCAGCATTGAATTAGGGATTATTAAGATAATATTTTTCTTATCTGAGAAGGAAACAAAAAGAATTGCAAAAAATGATCTATAGGGTCCCTTCCAACCGCTAACAACTATGCAACTAAGAAAATGGGAGGGGTAACTGCAACTGCAGTCCAGAGCAATTGGGTAAGAGAGTCCAGGGCAAGACAAGGGGAGAAAGAAATGGGGTTTCTATCAGGATTATCTTACATATGGCAAGGACTCTAGTAGGGTCCTGTATAACACCAACCCCCCTCTAAAGCTGAGGTGGCAGACTGAGGTCACAAACTACACTGAAATGTTATGGAGGCAGCAAGACAAGCCAAGACTTCTGAGCTGCAGTCATAGGGTAGTGGTTCTCAACCTTTTTAGACTTGAGGCACCCCTTGGAAAATGCCAGCTCTTAGTTTTCACTCATTTTCTGACTACAGAAAAATAAAAGAGCAATACTTCTACATTTCAAGGAAAGACCACAACAGGTCAGAATGTTTTTAACACTATGAATTCCTATTTGAAATCTCTGGGTTTAACCTGTGAATCAGATTTGCACACCTAACAGGGCTAACAATGCATGACATATTTGCTACAGCAAATGCTACAGCATCCTTGAAAGCATCTCAAGGCACCCCAGGATGCTGTGGCACCCTGGGTGAGAATCACTGCCATAGCAAGTGTAGGTCAGGGGATACTAGTAAAATCCAGTACAGTAGTACGAGGATTATAGACCCCTCAGGCAACTTAAGTGGTGGAGCATCACTTAAAAAAATGTTTTGGACTCAAGTAACCCCAGATCATGGACTGTGAATCAGGTATAAGAAAGGAGACTCAAATACACAGTCCCATTTCCTACTCACAATTGTGGCTAATGAGATTCTTTGCAAGGTTATTGAGAGCCAGGAGTCTCCCCCAATGTTGATGTAATACTTGATGGCTTTCCCAAGTTTCAAATCCTGCTCCCCTCATTAGAATTGTTTGTTTTAAAACAAGTTGGATTGTCCAACTTGTGGGGGGAGGGCAAACATCACAGGGGTTACACATGTCCCCCCTCTGTTGCCCACCATGCAGGCAGGCCAGCCCCCCAACACGAGCACAGCACATGTAAACCACCTACCCCACTGTTGCGTTCTGGGTGGCCAAAGCAGGCAGCCCATGCCCCTGCCCCAGCACATGGGCAGCCCAGCTCCCCCATGCATGACACAGGGCAGGGGGTCTCTCACTACTTGAGAGACCACTACACCTGGTCTCTCAAACTACTTTGGCACATGCATTGCAGCTCCCCTCCCTGCAGCCCTTCCAGTATACCATGCCATGCTGCCCCCAGGAGCAGAGGCAGGGAGCAAAAACCAGTGGAGGGAAGGGAAGCCTGGAAATCCCTGTCATTGCACTAGCAGGAGCAATGGGGCAGTGGCAGCCAGGTAGCAGACCATGGGCCACATGCTAACCCCTCACGGGCTGCTAGTTGAACAGCCCTGTTCTAAGCCATTTCTTGCAACTGGGGAAGTGATGTTCATCAAGGGCACCCAGATGATATAGTGTAGTTCCCGGGTTTCTAGGTGGAAGAGTGACCCAGATGGCCTGTGGGCTTCTCACAGGTCTGGAAATCTGCAAGGATGGCAGTGATGGCAGCATTAAGTGCCATGGCTCTGTCAGGAGTTTAGGTTGTAGCTGTGTTGGTCTAAGGATATAGGCAGACAAGGTTCCTTGGGTGAATTTGATATCTTTTATAGTCAGAGCCTTCCATGCCTGCCACTCATCCCGCCCCCAAATTCAGACCTATGAGGTATGTGCTCGTAGGACTACCGAGCAGAGAAGACTCAGGAGCATCCCTTGCTGAGAGCTCCAGGTCCATAATACAGACATACCTAGTGACCCCGTCTGATGCTCTAGATAATGGTGTGGGGAAGACTCCTTATAACAAAACATACCTCATCCATTACACATTGGAAGACATTTGAGTGTGTGAGGGAAGATGGAGTTTTTTTTCCTGACCTTTGCAAAAACCATGAGCTATCACATCTAGTTACCCATCTTGCTAGGAATTTCTAGTACACTGCACTTGTAGCAACCTTTAGTCATTATTCCATAGCCTTTTAGATGTTTATTTGCCAACATAAGTGCTGCTTTTGCTCACACAAATTGTATGGGCTCAGATGAGCTGCCCATGAATGAACATTTGGTCCTGAATGTTTGTAAGCAGCAGCACATGTTGTAGGAAATATGTAGTGGCAAACTACACTGCTTAGTCAACAACACAAAGCACTTAACATTGCTTTGTACTAATTGGCACATCTTGCCAGTGTTTGTATATAGTTTGAGCATCTTTTAGGTGCTTTATTCTATGTACTGCTGTGTCCAACATGTACCTTGTCATGTAAAATACAAGGTGTTTCTATTTAAGTGCCAGTGTCAAGTGTCCTTGAGTTAACAACTAATTAACTCTCTAGTCGATTAAAAAAAAACAACCCCTGAACTTTCCTAATAATGGAAAAAATATTTGCTTTCCTAGTTACTGTGGAATTACCACAAAATAAGCCTTATGACCCCATTTTCACATATGGCATCTGACTCCTTTTCACCTGCCACATGACATTGCCATTTTGCATTCTAACAAGTCTCCTTTAATGGAAAACGAATACAATTAAAATGTGTCCATTCATAAGTTGTATTTTATATTTTAGTATTTCCAGCACCCTCAGGTGAGTTAAGGCCTTTTAAATCAAGCCAATGCTTCATTATGGAAGAATTCATTGTCACTTTGGTGACAGAATGAATTGCATTATCAGTTTCCTCCTCAGTTTCTATTGTCATAGAAAATAAGGAGATATTAAAAAAGAAAGAAAGAGCAATACTATTCCTGAGATTACTAATAGCTTAAAGGCACATTGTCAATGTTAGGCAATCAGCTTTCTCTATTATTCCAAGCCAAATCTCCAGTCCTTTCAAAGCTGTCTGAAAGTTTTAAATAGGAGGTACATATTCAGGGTACCAAATTAAAAATATTAGACCTGGTCCAGTTAGAGCATACATGTGGTATAGTAAGTGGTGGTCCTCTCCCACAGTCCTTAAGGGCTTTATAAACTTGCTATGGGTACCCTAAAAAGGACATGCTTAAGAATAAAGGAATGAAAATGAGCAAAGGTAAATTTATCAGAACAAATTCCCTAGAAGTGACTGTGGAATAGTCTCCTTCAGGAAGCGGGAGAAGCCTCATCACTTATGTCATTCTGTAGTAGAGTGGATAAAGCAGGCTGTAGGGAATCTGTTTATTTTAATGTTTGTAAGACCTTCAAGTATTTTACCATGGTCATGAGTGAGGTATGCAAGCAAAGATAAACCAGAGTGACCTAGTGGACAACACTACTGTGAAACCAATTTAAATCTATATATAGAAAGAAATGCATAATCATGATGAATCAATCATATTTGCTTTCTACCTACCATCTTCCCCAAACTCAGGTTTTCTTAAGGGGAAAAAAAGGCCTAAGATTTTAAATGAAAACAGATTCAGTGTCCTTTTGCTTGCCTTCTCCTTTGAGTCTTTAGAACATACCCCAGGCTTTCAAACTGCTCTCTATTAGAAAAGGAGTAGAAGTTTACTAGGGAGAAGGGGCAGCGGTAGCAGCAGCAGCTTGGGAGTCTCATGTAATTGTCAAACCTTATTAGGCTTGCAATAAAATAACAATTAAAAATAAAATACTGTTAGGATTGCGAACACTAAAATGCAGCCCTGGTGTAGGGCTCAGAGTTCTTCTGACTCTAAGAACTCATTCTAGACCCTAACACTGACCTAACTGAGACCATAGGCGCTTACCTCTCTTTGCTGCCACCTTCCTTCCCTTGTTTAGAGGTATGCAGGGAGTGGAATTGCTGCCCAAGGAAAGATTTCACATTTCTGACTTTTTTGTTTGTCTGAGATTGTAACAAGAAGTTGGTAGTGAAACACGTTCTGCAGAATGGAAATATTCAACAACAACACATTTTAAGTTGGCTGGGCAGTCTATTTGCCTGCCATTAGAGTCAGCATTTTCCAACCAGCTCCACTCTGATCTATTTAGATCAGTGGTTCTCAACAATTTTATATTTGAGGTACCCTTCAACAGATTGAAGGCACCCCTCGGAAAATGCCAGCTCTTAGTTTTGACTCTGTTTTTAACTACAGAAAAATAATAGAGCTATTCTTCTGCTGCAAGAAGCTCAGAAACAGCACAACAGGTCAGGATGTTTTTAACACTACAGATTCCTATTTGCAATCTTAGGCTGTGTCCAGACAAGCGCAGCTGTGTGGTGTGGCACCGCAAACACCTCTGTGGCGCCACATAGTGCACATTCAGATGTTCTCTGTGCAGCAAGGAAGCACTGCCCATGTGTGTGCCACTCCACTTTTTTTTTCCCCACAGGTTTTTTTGACCCTGGATATCCAGGGGTCAAAAGCAAAACCCATGGGGAAAAAAAGTGGAGCAATGCAGTCATGGGCAGCGCATGCAGCTCAAAAGTGGAGCTGGGCCACCCACAGTCGTGCTGTGATGCTGGCCAGGCTCTACATGGTAGAATTGCCACTGCTGCAGCCCCAGGAGGCCCCCAGGTAAAGCTGCTGGAACCAGCACTGCTGACCCCAGCCTCCCCTACCCCACTCAGGGTAATTTGTCATACGCAAAAGCATGAGTGGCATGGACATTCCTTGGGGACAAGTAGTGGTGGCGCAAGGTCTGCCTTTGTGTACACGGCCTCTGGGTTTATCTTGTGAATCATGTTTTCACACCTAATACTACTAACATCATATGGCATGTCACAGCACCCTTGAAAGGATCTCAAGATACCCCAGGGTGTGGTGGCACCCTGGTTGAGAATCACCGATTCAGATTATAATCTTTTAGGCAGGGACTGTTTCTCTGCCTATGTAGCACACCGGAGCATCTGTGGTGGTTAGGGCTTGTAGGTATTTCTGGTGTACAACAGTATACCAGAATCAACAGTAGGTTAAACTGAAATAGGAGTTTAAAACTGCTGTACCAATCTTTTAAAATTAGGTCGCTTGCATTTTTAAATATGGACTCTAATGTTAGGCACGCCAATTTAATAATATAAAAACCCAAGTCAAGACTAATAGTCTGCAGATACATGGCACTTAAACTGTTTGTTACTTTCATGTTAAACATTTAGAGACTAAGACAAACACACATACCCAGTGCCTGAAAATGTATCTAATTTAATTTTGTTCACAGCTGTTTGAAATTTGATCTGTGCTGCTTAGTTGTGATTGGCAGTATACTATATTCTTCCCCATCTGTATGAGTACTTTCTGATCAGGTCCTTGATGTTAATCCTTGAAAAAAAAAATGATACTTCCTTCACTTGTTATTCATCCAGCAGAAACATTTTGCTTTTGCAGTAGAGCAAACAGCAAATGCAGTTGCAGGATCATACTGCATAATCCACCATCTAGAAAGTCACTGTAGGCTGTGCCATCTGCTTGCAAGACATCACAGCCTGGGCACACCTGACAAAGTGCTAGAACCCAGGTACAGATCATCATCTGGAAGGGCTGGGGGAGAGAGGTGGGAGGAGAACACTCCTCTTAGAGCAAATTTGCCCTATTCACTTCAGCTTAGACAGAACCCATATATTTTGGGCTGGGAGCATAGGATTGGAAAGATGTAGCCAGTTATTAGCAATATATAATGAGATGCTAACTGGTATGGCTAAGTACAGGCATTCAGGAAGCCTGAGATGGAAGCACTCTAACTTTTGAGCTGTAGTCTAAGTGCCCAAGGTTAGGTTGCAAGCAAGCAGAGCCCTTCAGTGGGGCAGGGCTCAGAACCTGCCTGCACCAGCCAAGACCAACCAGCGGGGTGGGTGGAGGGAGGGGCTTGCACACATCCCATCATGCCCCACAATCTGCTCGGGCTGCCGAAGACTCCTGAATGGCTGCTGGGCATGGGCCACCACACCCCTGAGCCCCTGCCATCATAACTTGCACATGCCTTCATTTCCCAGGCTGTGCGTCCAAACAGGGAGACCCAAGCAGATCCTACTGGTCACCCTGTGTGAGTCTTCTTGGAGACTGCAGGACATCACAGCCACCCACCTGGACCTGTATGATCCTGCAACTGCATTTGCTCTTTGCTCTACTGCAAAAGTTGATGCAGCTCATCAACCAGTGCACCCTGCGCCCTCCAAATATGTGTGCACATCAGGCCCCTGGAGTGTGCGTGTGTCCCAGATGTCTGGGTTCTGTGCATGCGTGTCCTCAGGCCATGGGTCAGTGGCTTCCTTGCACCACATCTCCTTGTCCTGGCTCCCCCCTCCAGGTCACAGTGCAGTGGGGAATGAACTCCCACAACCTCCATCCTCAGGGCCCCCCTCTTGGGACCCCCATTCCTGTCCCCCATCAGAAAATTCCCTGGAGCAGAGCTCAACATACTATGTTGGGGCTGGGTAGCAGCCTGTCTCACCACTCCTGCCTGGGACAGCTATGGACTCTCCACAGGAGCCAGCACTGGTGCCAGTCAGGTATGTTGTAGGTGAACCCCAAACAGTCTGTGTGCATTAACTCCCTATCCTGGCACTGGAATCATGCTCTCTACTCCACTGTGCCATGGGGTGTCTCCTCCAAACAGTGGATGGCCACCTAGAGCCCTTGGTCTTGAGATTCAGCAGTCTGGGTATAAGCCCCCCCCAGCCTGTCCATTTCCTCTCTACATGGCCCGGGTATAAGCACCCCCCAGCCTGTCCATTTCCTCTCTACATGTCCCAAGCCATTCCTCATGCTGATCTCATACCACCTGGTACCAGGAGTCCATGGTGAAGGCCCTGACCTCAGAGGCTGTGACCAGATCCTGTAACATCTCTTCTTTAGTTCACCCATGCCTCATATGCACCTCTCTCATGCACTCTGCAGGTGTTCAGCTGCCCATCCAGGACCCACCATGCCAGCCACTGCAAGCTAGCCTTCTGTGCCCAGGTGCCAAGCCAGCAGACAAGGGGGAGGGGCTGCTTAGCTTTTAGGGGTTGGGATGCATGGGGTGGGGGGGACAAGGCAGGGGCCAGGATGGGGCTGCAATTGCAGGAGGGGCATGAACGTGTGCCCCCGGTGTCTGGAGGGGGACGGCAGTGATAAGTGGGAGCTCTTGCGGATGCTGCTGGTGGCAGGGGGTGGTGAGCACCAACCTGTGGCAATCATGGACCGCCTACAGATGCCCCCAGTGGTGTCAGTGGTGGAGTTGTGAGTGGCAGTGCACCCCCTTTTTGTAGGGGGTGCACCACCATGCTCAGGGGGTGCATATGCACCTGCGTGCAACCCCTAAGCCTTGCCCCTGAGGAGGGAGGTTGCCCTGAGGGCAGTAAGTGCCTGCACCATGAGAATTGGCATTAGGTGACACCAATGGACTTCCCTCTGATCCAGTCCATGGGTGGAGAGGAAAAAATGGTGTTGGGCTGTTTGCCAGCCTGCCCAGGTGCACAATACAGGAGTCACCCTGGCAGCAAGAGTCAAGCAGCTGAGATAACGTTTCCCATGTGGAAATCCTTCCATCACATGTGTCCCTTTTCCTGGGCTGGGAGGGAGGTCGGTCAGGATTTTTTGACAAAGGGGAATTTTTCTCGTTCCTACAGCAGCTGTCACACATAGCTGTGTGGTATCTCCTGTTCCTGATCGGGGGGTGCTCTCTGCCAAAACTGCCCTTTGCCTACTGAGTTCAATAAACAACTAACGATGCCTTTCTGTGAGTGCTTGTGGGGGGAAAGGAAGCTGTTTACACACAAGCGATCAGGGCTCAGGCTCCAATCTCCTGTGGACCACATCATGGCCCTAAGAGAAACAGCAATTACGCAGATTTATGATCCCATTGAATGGGATATGCTCTCTTAAGCACCCAAGAGCACAGAGGGGAGTGGAACTTGGAGCCTTGGTTGGACTCCAGGCTTCAGCAGCAGAGAGACGGGATGGGGGGAAAGCAGGAAGATGGTGGGGGCGGAGGGGTCTCTGCTCTGCTCATTGCTAAGGGAGAAAAATCTTTCCACCATTTACTGGCCAGTGGCCTCATACTGTGAGTGAGACCATGTGTGGCGATTCACTCTCCCCCTACACCCCAGCATTCCTGTTCCCAACCCCTTTGTGTGCTTCTCAGCCAAAATGGCCTGAGAGGCTGTGACCACAGGGGGTGGCCTGTGGCAGGTTCGGCTCCCGGCGCTGTTCCTTCCTTCCCCTCTCCCTTCCCCCCAGGGCCTCAGCATTTCCCCTCGGGCAACATAGCATTTCTCAACCCATTGGTTGCGACCCAAAAGCGAGTCGCAAGAATATATAAAAGGGTCACAAACAATCTCAGAAAACATGGAAAAATCACAGACTTTTGCCTTTAAAAGGAGAAAAATGTGGAAAACCGTGGGTTTTCCCTTGCAAGTGGGCAGAGTTCCAGCCTGCAAGAGCCGCTTAGGGCTGGGGGGAGCGGGAGGAGGGTGATCAGGGAAGGGGGCTCCACATGCACTTGCATGGGCACACATGCATGTGGCAGCCAGGCAGCATGGACAGCAGCCCCTGCAGGTGTCTGGGGGTGGGGAGGGAGGAGAAATATGCTCCCTCAGTTTTGTGTGCCTACAGCAGTCATGGGGCTGCAAACCGACTGGACTGGCATAGGCAGGAGCTAACTCCAGAGCCCAGTGGGTAGGACCTGGTACAGGAGGATGGAGTGGGGTAGCAAGACTCATTGCTGTTGCTGCTAGGATCTGCACGCCAGCTGTGCCAGGAGTAACAGAGGGGGAGGTGAGGACCAGGACACACTGTCCTCACCTCCTCCTGCTGCCAGCTGCTCCTCTCAGGCTGTGCCTCTACCCCGCCTCCATGCCCTGGCTGCTGCCGTCACTCCCCTCTGGCCACAGCTCTACCCTGGAGGGGAGGTCGGCTGGCGGGCAGCCTGAGGGAAGCAGCAGCTGCTAGGCCATGGCGGTGGAGTAGAGCCCCAGCCCAGTGCATGAGTGGCTGGTAGCAACGGGAGAAGAGGGCAGCATGGCCCCCACATCCCTTACTCCTTGCACTGCTGGCAGTGTGACTGGTGCAGGTGTCCCAGAGGCAGCAGCAGCAGTAATGAATCTCAGTACCCTGCTCCAGGTCCCACCTGCTGCGTCATGGAGGTGGCTCCTGTCTGTGCTGGTCCAGCCAAGCTGCAGCCCCATGCCCACTGTGGGTGCACACCCCTTCCCCACACCCTGGGGGCCTGGGGGAGGGGCCCAGTGGGTTGGGAGTGAGGGGCACCAGCAGAGCCGGGGGGCTGTGAGTCAGGAGTGAGGGGCACCTGCCACTTACCATTACAGGTTGCACAGTATCCTCGCACAAGGCCTAACTCATCAGGGCAAGTGTTGGGAGGACTGTCCATAGGTCATGCTTGTGCAGAGGCTGCTGCACTGGTA
>NW_005841971.1:2643546-2647929 GCF_000455745.1 Alligator sinensis
GGGGGGATGTGTTCTGCATCTCTGGGAGGGGCACAACAGCATGTGACAGCACTTGCTCCAGAACAGCCACAGCCCCTGTGTGGGGAACAGTGTCTCAGTGCCTCCCTGCACCTCCTCCTCCTCCTTCAGTGGGGTCCCTGCAGGTGGTGACTCTGGAATACCTGTGGTCCCATGGGTGTCGACTGCCTTGTTCCTGGTGAAGCAGCATAGGTCCCTGGAGAATGGCATGCTCTGCCTCTGGCACCCAGACCACTTTGTAGCATCAAGCACATGATGATAATGCCTCATCAACATGGTCTTGGCGAGGCACTGAGACCAGTCTTGGTTGCATCCCTGTGCCTGCATCTATTGGGCAATGTGCTTGAAGACATTTCTGATTTGATGCTCTATCTGGAGCTGGTGCTGGATGTCTTCCTCACCCCAGATGGCAATGAGATCCTTTATATCCCCAACCTCCTGGTGGCATGCCTGGGTTTGGCTGGCGGCAGCAAATGGGATGGGTTCATCCATGTTCTGCAGCAGTGCCCATAGGGTCTCGATGTCTGTGGGTGGGTGAGGGTCTGGCTACAAAGGGATGGGTGGAAGGGTGGAAGGATAAATGAATGGATGGAAGATCCGCAAAAGGTGTGGCTCAGGCTGCAAGGCTCTCACTCTCACTTCAGAGGCTTGTGGTCCCTGCTCCCATGTCACCTGGGCTCTATTAATAAGGTTACCATCACAATTTCAAAATTCCCAAGGGTTTTTAGCAGATACCCTGTGATTCTGCCAATGCCACACACCCTGCCCGGGCCATAAAATTCAATGGTCCTTAACCCGAAATTAAGGTGGCTGGCCACACCCCACATGATCCTGAAACTGAAGAGGTGTCTGTCTGCTTGTCCCAGCTTGGAGGTTCAGTGCTCTCCCCAAACATATGCCCCCATGTGCTTTTGCAGTACAGGAATCTGTAATTGCAGCCCAAAAAGCCTTTCACCAGGGTATGTGCCCAGGGCCCAAGTGCCTGATGGCATTGCCCAAGCTACAGAGTCCACAGGATTGACTCCATGCAGGCCCAGTGCTGATACGGCCCTTGCTACCAGGCTCCATCTCAGTGGGGAGGTGGGGGGGCAATGTGGGATCCAGGTGCCTGGTCCCAGGGCTCCCTGGAACAGTTTTCTCTGGGTGCCAGGGCCAGGATTCTGCCAGCCTGTGCCTGCACGCTGGGGCTTCTCCTGTGCTCTGCATCAGGTCCGTGGGCAGGAATGGACCAGAAAGAAGGGTGGCCCATTGCCAGGTCTGGTGCATGGATGAAAACCCCTGAACCCCACTTCCCCATCCCCTCCCCCAAATGTAAATCAGGGCTGACTTTGATCTGAATACAATAAATGAATGAATGCAGCAGTCTGTCACATGTACTGTGGGTGCAACAAAGCTAAATTTAAACTGACCTGAGGATATTTTACAAGCAAGCACACAAAAGATCTAAGGTTTCTGGGACTTTGTGTCTGTGAGTTAGACTCATGAGTTTATGGTCCTGCATCCTGTACTGAGCACAGGCAGTGCATGTGCTTCTCACAACCTACATTTTACACATGGGTTTTGTTTCCCCAGCCAAGTTGTGAAATAGTGATACTACATTTTGGGTATGTTCCGGTATATTTTTTATTGTAATGGGAGTTGGGGTTCCTGTCTACACCAAGGACTCTGTAACACTGTTTGATAAGCACAGTACAGTTTGGCAGTATTACAGAACTAGTAAGTACATAGGTAGGGGCTGGGATTAGAGGGCATTTTCATCACCAAATTTATCTTGATGCCATTCAGAACCACGTTAAATAGCCAGGAGTTAAACACAATTTTATGGCAAAAGCCTCATATCCATTAGGGACCTTGCCCATTGGCAGAAATCAGTGCAGATGAGTCCATTCTTAGGACAGGTTAACTGTGAGCAGAGGCTGCCCTACCTTGTTTAAGCCTAAAATAGAAGCTGAACCACATTCAGCACTTGTTCAACTGCCCCCATAACAATATGCAATAAGAGAAATTCAACAATAGGCAGTTTTCTTTGTGGGAATGGATCTATGCTACCCAGAGGGAGGACGTGAATGGGCCTGGGGACAGAGGCTTTGCTGACTCTGTTCAGTGACAGCCCAGGGGTGAGACTGGCCCAGGGCTCAGGTAGACCAAATGAGCTCTGGCCAAGACTAGAGCATCACCCTGCAGGAGGAGAGGGGAGCAGCGAGCAGAGGGCCTCAAAGCCCTATGGGTTGCCAGCAGAATGTGACCCAACATGAGTTGCAATGGGATCTGGTGCAGATGTTCATTACAGCACTCTAACCTACAGCACTGAAGTCTGAAACCACATCCATCTAGGGTTATTGTAGGGTGGGATCCATCATTTTTACAGCACTCTTTGTGCCTTGACTATCGGTTCTGGCTGTAAAGCACTTTGTGTGCTTACCACGTGATAAGTGTCATGTCTTTACCTGTGGTGTACGCCACTTCATCAACCTCCTGGATACTAAAAATCATGGACTAAATATAGACATTGGATTTATGACACATTAAAACCTGCCCAACATGCCTCCCCAGCCCAGCCTCTGGCTTCTTTACTTTTCATTCCATCCAGGAAGAGCACACAGCAACTGCTGAAACTTCCTTAGCCTGACGAAGGGTTTTTGAACCCGAAAACTTGCTTAATAATTGTTTTCCAACTATTTAAGTTGGTCTAATAAAAGATATCAGATTCACCCAAAGAACCTTGTCTGCCTATGTCTATACCTGACATGTATCTTTATTTAGGTACCGGGTGAAAGCAATCTGATTTACAAGACTTAGATCACTTTCATTTAAGTACCGAACTTCAGGCTTTCCATTTTGAAACAGTGACCTTAGTATTTTTATTGGCCATCTAAAAAAGCAGAAATAACACTTTATTTTGCAAATAAAATTTTTCTTTTTAAAAAAATAAAATTGCTTTCTATGCACAGGTCTCAAAATGCTATCTAGTAGGACACTAGCTTTGGTCTCCCTGGCTAGCAGACAAATAGGTGCCAGAAGCAAGATGATTTTTTATAAAACAAAGTTAGTTTTAACTATCATAAAAAGCATATATACACCACTAATCAACCTTCTCTGTTTGGTGGAAGGAAAAGTTTGGTCCCATACCCTGTAGTTGAAAAGGATTGGTACCAGTGGGTCCCATCTCTCCTGCTAATAAGTGCCAATGCATTTTGCATTAGCACTTCACATGAGGAAATCTTGACTCCCAGCACCAACAGGGTTACAGGAGTGTGAAAAACTTCCAGAGTATGCATTCTCACAGCCGGCCAAATAACTCCTCTATGATTTTGGTGGCAAGACATGTCATATAGAGTGTAATACTCTATGTCACTATTCAATAGCCAAAGGAGCAACTCGTTGTTGTAAGCTGTGCACATCAGCCCCAAAACTACTAGGGATTTTTTTTTTAAGCAGGATTTTTCTTTCTAAAATAGGCTTGATTTAAAGTCCACAGAAAAATCTATTCCTTCAGCTTTCTGTCAAACAAATCATTTCAGTTGTTGAATAAAAAGAGCGGTCCATTCAGTACTTAAATAAATGAGTGGAAGACTAGCTGCAGGAAGACCATAACAAAGGCCTTGACCATGTCCATACAGGAAGTAGTTTGCCAGAATACAACACTAACAGGGACATAATGAAAATGCAGTTCACGTTACCAAGAGCGGTTTTTTTGCTAGTGTAGCTTATATCAGTTCCCCACCTAAACCAAACTATAGCAACAAAATGACTTTTTGCCAATATAACTACATCTACACTAGGGCTTCTACTGGCATAATTACATCTGCTAGGGGTGCTATTCTTTTCCTTACCCCAAACATGCACACAATCCTATCAACGTTAGTGTTAATATCAAAGCTTGTACACGCTGACTGTATCCAAGTGAGCCAAGATAGATTGTTGTACTATCCGAAAAGCTGCAACTAGTAAAAGAGAATTTTGGAGGAACATTTTGGTTAATCATATAGCATGAGACAAAAGATGAATGATAAGCTCTGCTTAGAGCATATCAGCCTGGTAAAAAATAAATGGTTACTATTGAAGCCACAGCAGTGATGTCTGAAAGTCTACAGTTTAGGGACACTAACGCTGCCTATCCACATGCTTCTTGGTGTTCCAATTAGAATGCATCAGAGCAGACTAGATTAATTAGGATGCTGCAGCATCACTGCAGAGTCGCATGTATTAAGCCCTGGTATGTTTTAAAATGACCCTGGGGAGCTTTAACTAAACCTTGTTGAATGAGATTTAGATAAAGCGTCCCACAGCCATTCTTAAACATGCGGGGGCTTACACATGACACTGCAGCATTTTAATTAGAGCGACTGCCTGGAAACTGCTCTA
>NW_005841971.1:2647960-2653086 GCF_000455745.1 Alligator sinensis
CAAAATTACAACCCCCCCCCCCCCCCCGCTCCCATCACCACCACTTCAGAGCATGTGAATAGGCAGCCTAATTGCAGAAAAGCAACAGAAGTCTTTAAGAGATACAGTTTCTCTACCTGCAGGTGGAAGTTGATATATGCCATGCACCAAGGACAGTTTGATGGAAAAGTTAATTCTGCTTTGCTACTGTTGTGAAAATCATAACTTTTAAAGTTACTGCAACATCAAGACTTATGGGAAAAAAATGCCATAAGGGAAAAAAAGGGTTCTAAGTGATTTTTCCAAAATCAATTGCCCCATCAAAAAATAATTTAATTGTTTAAAATAAGTCTTCATAATAAGGAGGAGTGAAAGTTATCTATATCTGAAACCATTTGATTAGGTCTAAAAATTTAAAATATTAATCTCAGGCCCCAAGTTTAGGACATTTCTAAGTCCCTACCCCTCCCCCCACCTGGTGCAACACACTGCTGCTTTAGGTAATGGAGGGACTTTTTCTTTTTTTTAAACTAAGTTTCACTGTAAAAATGCTTTCTCCATTCTCAGTCTTCTGGTTCCTCATTCTTTCCTCCACCCCATTGTTTTAAAAGATGTTATAGCATTTTATAATGATAGTGACACCTGGGGAAATTTGAGAGATACAGACTAGATCCAATGCATCAGTGCTGTTTATGAAAGTTAGACTTTGGTTTTCTGCCTTGTACCTTCAAGCTCATCTGTGTGTAGCAAGAGGATGTCATTTTGTCAGTTTGGTGCAGACAAGTCAGCAAAGACACAGCCAGTCTCCCATAAAGACTTTTTGCCCCCTCTTATTATATTGTTCTTGAAGGCTGGTAATTTCAAAGGCATCTGAGGACTTTGGATCCCCCCTCCCATCAGGCATCTGGAAGGCAACTGAGTGCAACACCATCTTAATCTGAATAAAGAGGTCAATCTGATTGAAAATATCTGTTTCCTTAGAATGTGGGAACAAAGCAAATAGAAAGAGTTAAACTTTGAGAGAGGTCTTTTTATACAGAGACTGTAATCTTTTTATAGTTAAAATTCCCTTTCCTGAATAAGCTTGATTTTGCTGCCATCAAAATCTCCCTCTCAAAAGTATGTCTTATGTTTCAGATTTTAGTGTTATGGGCAGCAGATATAGGAAACTGATCTACAAAGCTCAGCAATCAGGTGGACCAAGATATAGAAATGTTATATAAAGACTTTTCTACATTCCCTGCTTCCCTCACACATCTAAAAAAGAATTGATCTAGAAGTGTCTTGTCCCCCTTCCAGTACCTTATTTTTCTCCCTCTTTTACAATCTCTTGATCCACAATACTTCTCTGTCCCTCCCACCAAAAGCTAAAGGTGTGTCAGATGCCGTATGCCAAACTAAAGGAAAATCTAAATTTTACCTACAATCTTCTCTTTCTTTTTCTCTCTCCACATCCCTCCCTGCCGCCAATGCGCCCTCCTCCAAAAAAAAAAAGAACCAAGAGTTCCACAGTGTTACTGTTACAATCATTATGGGAAAATACCTGATCTTTCTTCATGTGCTTGGAACTCTACAGTAATCATATTAATCCAGGGCCTTTATAGTTGGTTAATGGGATTCTTTTAAAATTGAACCAACTTTCAAGTAAACAGATTTGCATTGATCTGGTGATGTATAGAGCTCAAGACAGTCTATCTATGTGTAAGCAAATTAAAAGTCTTAAGCCTATACAGCCAAACTATATAATCCCATGCTGAAAAATTGATCTTATGATACTCTCATGGGGGCACATTTTTTTGGTAAAGGGACATTCAATTTCTTTGACAGAAAAAAAAGTCAATTAGCAATGCAGCTTAAAAAAAATCATATTCAGAACCCAACAACACTAAGTTCAAAGTCGCCAGAATAAGACCATCTCCTTAATGGAAAATTACATTTTCTACTGGGTAGCAGCACTTGCACACCCTTCCATTGGAGCAATTGTATAGCCAGGCTTTCTTCATGCATACCCTTTTCCTGAAATACAACCACACTTCCTGTACCAAAAAGGCTGCTATTCCAACCCAGTTGGAAACCCAGGTGACTGTGAAGTTCATGTCATGTCAGTGTCTATTCTTCATTGGTGGTCCTTCTTTGCTAGCTTCCCTATTCCAAGCAGAAAGGCACCTGCTACAAGTTCTCTGATCATTTCCACGAAAGGTGCACCAGTAAAAAACCACCCAGCTAATTAACATGGAACTAACAATACTAATGCCAATAGGGTCATTGGTACTGTTACTGCCACCATCGAATCATAGAAAATGAGGGTTGGAAGGGACCTCAGACAGTCATCTAGTCCAACCCCCTGCTCAAAGCAGGACCATCCCCAACTATATCATCCCAGCCAAGGCTTTGTCTAGCCAGGTCTTAAAAACCTCCAAGGATGGAGATTCCACCACCTCTCTGGGTAACCTGCTGCACTGCTTTACTATCCTCCTAGTGAGAAAGTTTTTTCCTAATATCCAACTTATTTTTCTAATATCTAACCTAAACTTCCCTTGTCATCACACCACTATCAGTAATAAGTGATAATGAATTTTGCCACTTCCATAGATTTTTACAAGAAGAGCTCAAAGCACTTTATAAAGAGACTAGTATTATCCCCAACTCTATAGGTGAGACAACTGAGGTATGTTGATGTTCAGTGACTTACCCTAGATCACTCAGTGAACTTGTGGCAGTGATAATATAGTTGCCTTCCTCTCAGCATACTTCAGTAATTTTTCACCTACATCTGTTTACCTGACCTGTCTGTAGCCTTTAGGAATCAGTAAGTCATCACTTAAGTTAACTCACTGAATGGTAGGGGGCAGCATGAGGAGAGTCATAAAACCCCATTTTCTTGCCAGATTGATTTCTCATAGTTTGGCCCACAAACACACTGATGTCATATTTATCTGCCCATGTTCTTTAACCGACTCCATGCATCTAGTGCAAAGATTAAAAAGACACGCAGAGTAAATATAGAATTTTATACTATAAAGACTTATCTAAATCTTTGCTACCATGCACAGAGAAGCCTGAATGTATAACGGATTATATGCCTCTATCTCTATAAATACACAAGCCTAAATCATGTGTGTTGCTATATTTAAAATCCACAAACATAGGATGAGATAAAAAATATTTAGTTCTAAAAATAGGTAAACCCTGTAATCCTAGCATGAAACCAGGTTTGAATTGGCAGAGATTACACAGCATTAACACATGGAACAGAGAGGATAAAAGCCACTTACCTACTTGGGTGGGAGTGCTTGAAAAGATTTATGGAAGAAAAGGAAAGACAACATAATTGTGGTATGTAGAAGACTCCATCTTTTAAATGTGATTGAGCATGGCATTCTTACCAATAATCTTTAAAGCAACCCTATTACCATTAGTAACTGCAGCTTTGTGAAATGAAATGTGTGTTAGAAGTTTAAGGAATATTTTGACTGAAGTGAAGGCTCCTATTTCTGCAGGTGTTACTATCCTGCTCCATCTTTAACATGCAGTTCTCTAGAAAAGCAGCATCTTCTTGCTACATCTGTATTCTAAATGATGCATTCACTGTGTGCCTCATTGTGCGGGAGTTTATTGCTCCTGGGCGCACAATTTGAACATGCACCCGGGACAGCAGCACATTGAGCCAGGTTGGAGAAGCTCTGGCTGGCAGGGGACTGGGTGGTCAGCCGGCCAGCCTGGGGCTGCTCTGACCTGGCTCAGCATGCTGCAGAGGGGCTGGCTGGGGCACAAGGATGCTCCAGTGTGGGATTAGCCTGCAGGCAGCCCCCATGTCTGCCTCTACACATGCGCTGCTACTAAGTAAAAAATTCTGCAGCAGGATAGTACTTGTATTTACAAGTACTATGCTGCAGAGTTCATTCGTTTCCTGCAGTCTAATAGGGCCGCATATGTAGACATGCGATGTTTATTGCAGAGCTAATTAGTCTACTCCTTAGTAACTGTCTCATGTAGATGCACCCAAAGAGTCAATGTTTACTACCTTTACTTCCCGTTAGCATTAAAAAGGTCTAAACAGTTACTGGGCAGCAAGATAAAGTCCATTCCTCTGTACATCAATAGAATTGTTCAAAAAGTTTCAAGCATTTGACATTTGAAGTTTCTTAAGCGCAAAGACTCATCCTACTTGTGAACTCTGTGAATTCAGCCTGGCATGTTAAAGTCAAGATTACTATTTAAACATCTTCACCAATAATAAATATTCTACAGAACAAATCCCACCTTCAGCTGCAACCAACCAATCCCCCTGCAAGCCACTGTAATAGTGTCACTGTATGAAAACTGTTATTTTATGGCACCGATTTCATCTCAGTTAAGTTTTAAATGGGGTAAACTGAATGGAACACAAGAGGAGAAGCTTCTAGGAATGGATTTTAAACTAGTATTACTTTCAAATTCAATATTCCCCTGCAAAAAATTTCCAGGCGGTAACAGAACACTTGACAATTAGACGTTACCAAATAAAAATTAATATATCAGGAGCAACTTTAGAGAGGAATTTGAAAAACTCTTCTGCCTCCAGAAACAAGTATCACATTGGGAGAAAAGGCTGTGATACGTTTCCATCTTTGGCTAAAATGAGAGGCCGTCTCCATAGATTGTGCTAAGCTTGGCTACCCACCATTGGTGTCTGACTGCACACCTGCATTCTGTGTACCTGCTACTTCTCTATCCATCTTTAACATTAAGCTGCCATGTTAGCACCATTGGACGCACAAAAAGTGTTGTGGTGTTGTGTCAGTTCAGGAAACTGAAACCAAAGCTGCTAGGAAAAAAATGTTAGACTACTGCAGTGGTGTTAAATCAAAATAGAAAATCCAACTGATTAAATACAAGCTAACAGTCTTCTGCAAACTCAACTCTCAGATCAACAGTGACAAAGGTCAGAGAAAGTTTTGTAAATCATTCAGTTTCCATGGTCTAGTATTCACCAAAGTGTTCAACCATAACTCCCTGGCTTTTACTTAAGTACCTGACATTCTTGATGGTATCTCATACCTGTCCCAGTCACTTCACTCTAGTTGCACCACCACAAAAAGGTTGACTTTGGTTCTCTCTATATTTAGTCCTATAAACTCCCCCAGACAGTACCCAACCCCCGCCCT
>NW_005841971.1:2653117-2654683 GCF_000455745.1 Alligator sinensis
CCGCCAATTCCAAAATAGGTCAGAGCTGTCCCTGTCAAGACCCTGTGATGCAGTGATAGCTCTGTGTTATTGCACTTTCCCCACTTCCAGCCCTGCTATTCACATACTGCATTGGAGCTGCATTAATAGTTTCAGCAGCCCGTTGCACCACTGTTTAAGAAGGTAAAGGGTGGGAGATGCAAACAGAGAAAGGTACCAGGGAAAAACAGAATATCAACTGGGCCTGAATTGTGCTTCCAGAGGATTTAGATGCAGAAGTAGTATGTGGGGATAAGAGAAATTAATGTCACTTCTCAGCCCTGGCTTGGCTCACCCACTCTTGCCTCAGGCAACCCTCTAATTATAAATTACATGCACACCATGATCTACGTCAAGTCTCCTATGGAGATGCGTCTCCTGTGGGGTCCAGGAAGAATGTTGGCTTCTCCCACACACTTCTCCTGTCTTCTTTACAGAAAAAGAGGAAATGTCATCCCACTATCTGCACTACACCTCAGTTTTTGCCCACTATCTGTATCTGCAGTAAACTTCAATTTTTGCCCAGTCTTTACTAGGATAAACTCACAAAGGGGAATCTTTGGACATTTGAATGAAAGCCAAGAACAGACATCAGCATTAGGCTCACAGTTTGTACAGAAATCTTTTTCCCAACATATGGGCAGTTGTCTTCTACAGGCACATTTCCTGTGAAAGATCTCCTTCCCCACATATTTCACAAAACTTCTCCACTGCAACTTCTGATGGCTACTCTGCCATGAACAAGTCAACTCAGTGCTTCCCCTGCCCCACACACACCGCTTGAGGTTTCTAAAGCTTCCTCCCTACCTACCAAGGAGGCCATGGTTTATTTCCATTGAACTCAATCATGTTTTCTTTCTCCAAAGAGCCAGAACTATTTGAAATCAGAGGATTAGTCTTACTAGAAAATAACTGTGAAAGTTTCTTATTTTAAAAATATTTGTGATAAAATGCATATTATTTGAGCACTTGTCAGCACCATTAACTATCTGTCATTTCCATTATGAACTACAGAGAACATTTCTTTGGTTGGATGTTCAAGAATGGTACACCCAACTACAGAAAATGCAGAGAAAGACTACTTGTATGATCAGGGAAGAGAAAGGCTATCTTAAAGGAGAAGCCTAAAACAACTTGGGTTGGATAGCCCAGAAAGACCAAGGCTGAGAGGGAATATGATTATTCTTCATAAAACTATCAGGAGGATAATCTAGCACCTGGCTCCCACCCTTGTGAGCAGAAGGGCCTGGCCAGGCCTGGCCTGGCAAGCAGCAGCTTCTGGGCAGGGCTGCTGCTGCCACCAGGGGACCTGCTTGGCTTCCCTGTCTTCCCATTCACTCCAAGCAGCAAGTAGGGAAGCAACAGGGCAGAGCTGCAGCTGGGTGGGAACACAGAGCATGGGGCGGGGGCTGGTGGTAGAACAGAGCCTGTGGCCAGGGGGCAGGCAACAGCATGGAGCTCAGGTGGCCAGCATGTGGGGATAGGGGAGGGTGGGGTACCCACCCCACACACCACTTCCCCCCCCCCCCCCCCCCCCGCCGGCGCGCG
>NW_005841971.1:2654693-2685657 GCF_000455745.1 Alligator sinensis
AGCCCCAGCAGGCTGCAGCAGGAGCAGCATCAGCAGGCGGGGGTGCTTGGGGTGCTGGTACCCAGCACAGGCACTGGTACCCAGCAGCACGCAGCTCCAGCCAGCACTGCACATTGCAGTAAGGGCACAGCCCCCACTGGGCTTCCTCTATTGCTGGCGCTCCCCACCATGCATGTGCAGCCCCCACACTCATGTGACATGGAAGAGGAGCCCCAGCCCCTGCTTCCCCATAGAGTCTTCGATGTGCAGTGCTGGCCAGAGCCATGTGCCACTGGGCACCAGCACCAGGCACCAGCATCCAGAGAGCCCCTGCCTGGTGCTGTGCCATGGGGGGAGTTTATCCACCCCTCCCTCACCCTTTCTCACACCCCACAAAATGTCGCACCCACACCCTGTCCCCACAACCACCCATATATACACCCCCCGATATACCCTACGCCCCCACACACAGCCACAGCACCTCACAAACCCCCACACACATCCCCCACGCCCCACCATACACACACATATCCCTATACAACATACACGACTAAGAGTTTATTTTTGAGTTTTTATGCAATCACCTCTACATACAGAATGCAAAACACAAATCATGACAAAAATATTTTTTGTGATAAAATTAAAATGTTATAGTAGTTGTTTGACTTTCAGTGTACGATTTGGGTTTTTTTTCTGTTTTTTCTGGATGGCAATCCCCCCTCCCAAAAGAAGTATTTCCCCTAGGGCAAGGGGAGGGACTTCCAGTGGCAAAGGAGGTGGGGCAACTGTCAAGGGGCGGGGTTACCCATGCAGCCCTTGAAAGCTCACCAAACCTTGTTAAGTGGCCCTTCACCCAAAATAATTGCCTGCCCCTGGGTTAGAACCTTCTAAAGTAAAATTGAAATTTTTGCATAATGAGCTTATACCTGTTTCTCCTTCCAACACCGTTCTAGAAATTAATAATTCTTCTCCCTGTCTAGTGTTTATCCCCAAAATGTATTTATGGAGAGCAATAAGTACCTTATACAATGGCATTAATAATTCCTTATCTCTACTGAAAAAAACCTGACCTGATGGGTTATATTTGCCTTTTTCATGGCAAAAAAATAAAAATTAAAATTAAAAAACTTAAAAAAAAAAAAAAAAAAATCACACAACAGGTCACAGGTCATCCAGGTCTTTCTCCATTGCTGTTTCCAATGATAAGTTCCTAGCTTATAACAGGAATTCTTGTTGTTAGTCCTTACATACACATTCTTTTACTTTCTACTATTATGTTTCATCACATTTCTACTATTTTGGTCATCAAGATGATCCATTTCTTCCTGTGAGATATCCTGATTGTTTTCTGCTCCCAAATTCACATGTGCAGTAATTTCTTATTGTCTGAGATTATTAAGGACATCTAAAGGAGTTAGGCACTCTGATTTCAATGGGAATCAAGTTTCTAACTCTTCAGTCCCACTGAAAATACCAATCATTATTTTTACCAGTATATAATGAAGAAAATTATATTACTAGTATATAATGAAGAAAATTCAATGTGGCAACTAAATACCTTTTGAGATCTAACCCTAAGTCAGTTTCAAAAACAGGACATAGGATTTTTTTTAAATGTTACCCTTAAATGCTTAACCACTTTTGAATTCAACTACAAGTCTTTAACTCCATAATTTATTACAGCAGTGAGTTCCACAGATTAACTATATGTGACATAAAAAAAGCATTTCCTTGGTTGGTTTTAAATCTATTGCCTTTTAATATAATTAGGCATCCTCTTGTTCCTCTTTTATGAGAAAGAATAAATAGGAGCACCTGAGTGACCTTCTTCCTACCATACATTATTTTATATACCTTAGTCATGTCACTTCTTGTTAGTATCCTTTCTAAACGAAATAGCTGTAATCTTTTAATCTCTCCCATTATGGAAGTCACTCCAGCTTCTAATCATCATTTGCTGTGCCCTTTCCGAAAACGTTCTTGGATCGTTTAGATCTCTATGGGTACTCGTTAAAAAAATGCATTAATACTAACTTAATTTTAAAATTCTTAACCTTGTTTGTAAACTGCAATTAACTATCCTTTCTGCACCAGCCTATCCTTAAATGACTGAAGATGTTGTAGCAATAACCCTATCAACAAAGGGGCCAAATTCTGCCTTCAGATGTACTGTATGCACAAACATTCGGGGCAGTACTACCCAGTGGGGCATAAGACAGATGTCAATTAGCAGGCACAAGTACCTTGAAACTGTATTCATGCCCACCAAATGTATTCAAAGTACATTTGATGTTCAGTTCTGCATGCCTTTAAAGCTCATGCTTAGAGAGGGTGTTAGCTGGCCCTTCCACATGTCCTACGAGTTTTTTCCCCAGCAACTATGGACCAAGGATTTGATTAAATCTTTAAACAGCTGGTCTATAGTTGGAAACTTTGCAAGATTAGCAGTTAATAGGATGATCCAAGCAGTCATGGTGACCAGAGCTAGTCTACTATATTGTTGAGCCTCTGCTGGTATGTCTATGCTAACTGAAGGCAAACCTGAGGAAAGATGCAACATGTGACAACAGCATCATAGATGTACAATGTCCCTAAATAACAGCTAAGCTGTCAGATACCCTCTTCTTTGGGCAACCTACTCCCTGAATGACAAATGATGTCAGCTGAAGTCCTCTTCTGTCAGCACAGATGTATCCCCATAAAGGGTTTTCTCAGCATAATTCTACTGGCTTGGGAGTATGATCTCTTCCCACCTTCCCTACCATGTAGGTATGATGGCAAAATTTTGTAGAGCAGTCCTGGCACAACTCACCAGATCCTTAGTGCTGGATCTTACCCTGTTGTAAGAAAACCAGAAAAGGAGACCTTCTAGTTTCGATGCCTAGGTTTGTAGAATTCACTGTACAGATAGAAATTATCACGTGTTAGCCGGGTTCTTGGAGAGGACCGGACAGGCATCTCTCACCTATGTGGATCTGCCAATGTGCTAAAGAGCCAGAAGTTCAGCAATGAGCAATAGCATAACTATTAACTACAGGTGAGCAAGCAGGGCACTAGCCCCAGGTGCCAACTTAGGAGGGGTGCTAGAATTGCCCCTCAGCCCCATGGAGTCCAGGCCCCGGAAGCAAAAGCAGCCCCACAGTGTAGCTCTTTCAGCAGCAGCTGGATGCATGGACACTATGCCACTGCTGTAAAAGCAAGAGTTTGGCAGGCAGACCACACTATAGGAACAACAGTAGTAGTGGTGGCAGCAGCAGCAACCAGGGACCAGTTTCAGGTCCTCATTGCAGGAAAGACTCCAGCGCGCTCCCCCTTCCCTGCTTTCAGAACCCCCACCCCTCTGGCACTCACATCCCATTGTCCCTCTCCCCCAATACTCTCCTACAGGGTTTGCCCAGGAAGCAAACCCTGCTTGTTATACCTCTGACAACAAGGATGGCATGAACCGATTCCCAGCAGCCAGTTTCAGACTTACTTGAGACCACAGCCCAGAGAACTGGTGCTGGATGACCCTGCAGCAGCTGCACAGGCAGATGCGCTCTGGTGCTCTTCTGCAACCTTAGGCAGGTGGTTCATGCCCAGCCCTATGCTCCCCAGGACATGCTGCTGATGGGGTAAAGACTAGCCCAAAATTGTTGC
The DNA here is from genome assembly GCF_000455745.1 of Alligator sinensis. Lineage (NCBI taxonomy): Eukaryota > Metazoa > Chordata > Crocodylia > Alligatoridae > Alligator > Alligator sinensis. Next base: position 2,658,312 of record NW_005841971.1, read on the forward strand.
TCTGCCCCCTGTGGGCTACCACTCCCAGAGGTTCCTTTGCTTCAATCCTACCAATTCATTGTATACTGCAGGAACCCACATCCCTCCTACTCCTCTTAGTTCCTTAGAGAGTTATCTGATCATTTCCCAGCAGGATCTGATAAGTGTACAGGCCTGGCTGGCCTCAGGCTTCCTTGAACGGGAAAGCCACCTTGTTACTGTATGCAAGTGCAGTTCATTCTGTACCATTTATTTAAGTTCTTGCTGAGCTAGCCAACAGGATACCAGTTGCTGGGTTTTGTGCCAGCTATGTTGACAGGTTTTGTGCTGCAGGGGCTGGGAATTAGATAAGCATATATACCAAGTAGATGCATCCTACCCTTGACCTAGCTTGAGTATAAATCAACGTATGGATATGCACAAAACATATGTGCAACAACAACTGAAAAGGTAATAGTCTCACGTGAAACCCTGGTTCATGGTGGGTTTTTTTTACATTAAAATTACAGCTGATCAGAAAATTCAGGAGTGCAAAAAATAAATAAATAAATAATGGGAGGGAGGGGGTTCTGATTTTCGGTTTTAAAAAAAAATGTTCAAAGACCCCCTCAAAATCTTATTGTAAAATCAGAAAGAATGTAGTCAAAAGTGTAGTTTTTGTTTAAAATGACATAATTTCATCATAAAGCAGATACTAGCCTGAAAACATCTGACTCGATTTGTCGAGAAAAAAATTGTGAAAAAGATTTTTGGTGGAAATTTTGTGACCAGCTTCAATTTAAAACACCTGCGTGCTTGCAAGGTGCTTAATTCCAGTGGTTAATAGTCAGGATACGGCATACACAGAAGAAGCCCAATCTTGCTCGTGAAGTGTTTCTAGAACTACAAATATCCCAAAAAATCATAGGAATATAGAGCCATCTACAGGAAAAACAGGGTTTTATTGCAATGAAAGAACATCTGACAAAGCAATAAATTATTCTTTCTAATACAGGAACATAATGGCAGGACAGACAAGAGATAAATTAGTCATATAATCTCAAAATCCCCCTTTTCCCCTTCTATTTTATCAGAAGTTTTACTTAATTTTTACAACTAAAGAACCATTAAACCTTACTTACTGTAGTAAATATATTCTAACACTGCTTGTTTAAAGCTTTAAAAGAAGTATTTACTTATATGTTACATCTTCACAGCAATGGATATGAAGAAAAAAATTGATCTTTGGGACAAGGCACAGGACAGGGCATTAAGAGGGGCTGTATTTCCTGACCATGGACAGGGCACTCTATATCTTAGCAACTCTCCTTTCCTGGTAGGCTTATGTTCATCTTCCTTGGTTCACTTTTTTCAGATAGAGACTTCCCTCACTTTATGTTTTTACAGCACCTACCATAAATGGGGCCCGAGCTCAGGGCCTTTCAGATCTAACACAATACAAATAATAAATATTAAAGGCAACATGCTGCTATGGCTGGCCACAACAAGGGTAAATGCTTGCTACGTACCGCTAGCTAAAGTTGTTTCTTTCACTCGAGTAATAATCAGTCAGACTTTTGATACTGAATATTCTAAGTCCAGCTCTCCTGTGGTGTCTGTAACTAGTCTTACCAACCAGGTGGACAATAACGCCGACCTCCACCCCAGGCTGCCTCCAAGTATAAATCTCAACACTTTGTTGGCGTTTATTGGCTTTAATCTACTGCATATTCCTATCTAATTTGCTGTCCACTCTCATCACCAGGCTTTGACATTTGAAGGACAAGAAAAACTGTATGACATTAATGACCACCTGGATCGGACTGTTTGGCCTGCTGATTAATATGCCAGGCTAAGAAAGGTAATATAAACCCATTCACAGCTGATAGCTTGTAGGGCTGGGTAAATGGTTTGGGTGAACAGTTTCCATAAACCCTAGGGCTGTATGATAATGGATAGTTTTCTGTGTTAACACTAAAGCCATAACAGTTAGCTGGATTAGTCAATTAAAATGCCATGAAATCAATCTTTCTGTAAACACTTAAAGACTGATCAAAAAATTATGTTGAGAAAGCCTTTCCTAATTGATTTCCATTACTTTAATAACTGATTGATTCAATACATAAAATGTAGCTTCAGATCCATCCAGATTCATAAGTGTTTGTATGTTCTTACTTATTCAATCATATTCTCTTGTAGGATTATTTTAAACTCATCCAGACTTGAGCTTTTTGAGTTATTAGGAAAAAAAAAAAACTTCCATAGACTTACCTTGGGCTAAATTTAATACTAGTTTTAATTCAATTAAATCTAATTGAATTACATTAAATGCATTCTGCAATTTTATATGTACTGACTTGGCTCTATAGTCAATGGAGTAAAGTCATCATTCTAACAGTATAGCATTGAGCTTTTTATATTAATATAGTTGATGTAGGCCATAAAATCCTTCACTAGGAGGGCTTAGCTCTAGGCCTAGACAGCCACACGAAAAAAGTCCATTGGAATCTGAGTGCCTCAAAAAGCCTTGGAAATGCCAGGGACTAACAGTTTGGTGGTTAGTAAATTAAGAAACCCTCTAGGGGTAGACAGTAGCTGAGCAAAAGAAGGGCAAGGTGTTTAGACTGTGATTTCAGACTTAATCGGTTGAACTCTATCTAATTCCTTTATTGAATCCTACCATAACAGGTAGATATATAGAAAGATGTTGAGCCAGCTCAGGAATTTATGGCTACCACAGGATGGTGTGGTTAGGATGTATAAATTAAGGAATCCAGGGATGGATATTATTCTAGTTATATTTCATCTGGCATCAGTGCAGAGGCTTGGATTACATCTCCTGAAGTTTCTCCCTGCCTTGTATTTCTCTACTTCTGTATCAATATCATGGACAACCATTGTCTCCTGTCATTTGAAACTGAGGTGCTCTCTTTCCAGTTGAAGGAAATAAGCCTGTTTTGATAGTCAGTTCTCAGCTAGTGATGTGACACTTCTTGTCCTTAAAGATGGGTGTCTTGTAGCAAAGTGGAGGAGATGAAGCCAGAGAGCAAACTACATACTTTCTATCTAGTGATGGAAGCCTCCTGCTGCAGATGACTGACACTGCATCATAAATACTTCCTGAATCCCTGAGGCCACTGCAGCATCTGCAAAGCCTCAACCAGCAGATTTTTTAAATCATGGTGGAGAGCCTGGCTTATCCGTTACTGTCTGCACTTGATGACTGATGCAAGACCATCCCATTGTAAGGAAATTTCAGCTTGCTTTGCAGATAAAAACGGAGTGGCTTTGCACCAAGTTAGCTGCTTCTCAGGAGCCAAGGCAATACCTGGATGGAACAAAGGTGTATTCTTCTCCAAGTTTCAGATTGCATTGCTAACAAAGGTTCAGGACATGTTGGAAGAACTCAGTGCTGCAAGCTGTAATCTGAACATTTGTCTTTCTTAGTTAGTGAAGGCAAGCAAGAAGGTACAGTGTCTTTTGCTGTTCAAGATTGTTCTGCAGAGACAAAGGTACCCATTCCCTGAAAAGAGGTGTGCTTCTGCTCAAAAAGTCAACCCTTAACGTGAACAATATAGCCAGCTGCTGACCAGTTTCTAACTTCTGGTTCAGTGAAGATTATGGAAAAAATGTAGTAAAACCCAACTCTCAGAATATCTTCACCTGGGTCATCAAGATATAGCATGGAGGGCACATACCACGTTCAGTATTCCCCCGACAGCTAATAAGGACAGTGATTCAATCCTTGTATACACCTAAAATGATGCACTTTAGAGTCAAGGAGGCAGAGGAAACATTGTACCACCTTTCTGTCTAGTGCAATCTCGGTACTGGATTATTGTGACAAATTAGAGAAGCCTCAGGGCTGTTCTGATCTACAGCAGGTAGAATGGCTTCCTCTGAACCATTCTTCTGGTGAAGGATATTCCAGAGTACTGTAGGCTCTAGCTCCTGCACCCTCTAGTACACGTTCTTGCTTCCAAATAAGACACTTCCCATCCCTACACCAAGGGAGGGGAGTAGGTGATGCAACGCCCTTGCTGGCAGCATTAAGTCTCTTTTCTGTTGCTGAAACTGCAGTGTCTTTACCCTCAACATTTCTTCAGCCCACTAGTGGATAGCAGAGGAGCTGAAAGAAGCAGAAAATTCTTTTAAGCTTTCTCCCCTTTCCTCCATACTCCCAAAGGTGGCAGTAAGAAATGGACTTCTGATTTCAAAAGCTTTGGTGGGTTCAAAATGTCTAGACAGAACCAATGACTAAGTTGGTTCTAAATGCCCCCAAACATGTTCCCATTATCCCTAATTACATTTGTTCATTGATGTCATCAATCAAAATGTTATACAATTAAAACGTTTGCACTCAATCAATTTTAATTGTATTCACTACAATTGCCCTTGCAAATCAGATGCTTTTTAGTCTCTGCACTAAGATAATTCAAATGAAAGCAGTTTAAAAGCTCTCATTTACTCAAGTTTGATCTGATCAAATAATGTAATATTTGCTTCTCTACAAGAACTCAGCTAAGGTTTCCATGTTGCCTTCTCTCACAACCACCAATCCACCTTGATGGACTGAGCAGAAATGTTCAACCAGAGCTACCTTTCCCTTTGATCCACAGTTTGGTATTGGAACAGACCCTTCTCCAGGTGTCATGTCTATGCATCAGTGCCACCTAGTGTTACCATAGTGAAATATCAACACATCTTTTCTTTAGAAAACACGTTTCCAGAATGGCTCCAGTTACTTCTGGTTTTTCTGATGAACTATTATAAGTTACACATTGCTTATTTCTAAACATATCTTTTATTTATTTATATATACACACACTTTTTTTTCTACAGGGTTTTTCATCCAAGGATAGCAAAGCACCCTCTAAGAATGACTTAACCGTATTGATTTGTTATCTGTCAATAAAGTATTCAGCATTTGCAAGGTAGAGAGGGTAAGCCAGAAGTAACAAGATATATAGGCAGAATTTAGGTGGATAAATCCAAAATTACTATTATGAATTCTATGAGAGGCAAGGATTTTTTTAGGCAATATCTTTAATTGGACCAACTGCATGGTTAGGGTGGACTTACACAAGTCTCAGATGCAGTGCATTAGCTTTGGCAGGCAAGGTTCTTTGGGTAGATGTGATATTTTTTATTAGACCAACTGAGTAGTTGGAAAAAAGTTCTTAGCAAGCTTTTGGGTGCTAAGAACCTTGCCTGCCTATGTCCTTAAACCAACACAGCTACAACCAAAAACCATGCATTCTCTTTCAAATGTATTTTGAAATCCCCACTTAACTTAATCCTGGGGGAGGATTCTTAGCTGCTGCAGAGACTTAAGCTCCTGCTCTCATAGCAAGGTCTGAAAGTGGGGTGTGACTGCATCACTGTGCCCCCTCTGGATCTGCCCCTGGCATTAATCACTTAAAATGTTGCAATAAGAGTGATGCAAAGTTTAATAAAAACTTTTGAGGGAAGAAATTGATTCTGTATCTCTTGAAACCTTCAGATCAACACTGGATGTCTTACTTGAAGCTATTAGATTCAATACAGGAATAATTAAATGACATCCCCTCTCCTGGATTATGCAAAACATTGGACCAACAGAGAGCAGATGGCTCCTCTTGGTCTTAGTATCTATGAATATTATAATCAGATATGAGAAAAAGATTAGGAAGATATGCCATTGTTTGTACTGCTACACAGTTCTAAATGACCACATTCATTTATATGCACTCCAGCTGTCTTTACTTTTTAGGTGCATCTGTAACGAATGGTGAAAGAATTAGCTGGGGCAACTTAACAGAACTGTCATGTAGGGAGAGGTGCCAGTGTACCTTGAGAGATCTGATGTATCTTGTTTTAGATTTCAGTTTTTAGACTGAATGCAGAATTCCCCTCCCCAGGTAAGATCCTCAACTATTAGGATATAAAGTCATACTCGCTTCTCTTTCCAGACACAGACCAGAATTTGGGAGAGGTTGATTTAAATCCTTTCAAGCAGAAACGGAACGAGAACTTGGGCCTGGTAGCATCACTATACTGCTCTAATTATTAGGCTGTTATATAAAAGGGAGGAGGACCACTTCCTCCAGCTGTATTAGAAATGAATATTGTAGTTACAACAGCATTCTGTACGCTATGAGACCACCTATCACAGTGGGGACCAACCTTTTTTTGGCAGGCATGCCATAAGGTAAGCCACGCACTCTATCCAAGTGCCACTCATCTCCTTCCCCTCCCTAATCTGCTTCCTGCCTGACCTGTGGCTCTGCTCCCTGCCCTATCCACTCCTGTATTCCCTGCTCTATCCCTAATCTGCATGAGACAGATTGGCCACTCCTGACCTACCATTTCAAACCACTTGGGTATACAGGTGGACAAACACCTGGTTTCTGGAACCTGGCAGAGCTTAAGCATGAGCTAGGTACTGAGCTATTCAGCTCTCTCAAGATTGAAGTTCTGCTTCTGGACATGTTCAGAAGAACTTTAGACACCTGGGAAAACCAACACCAACATCTAAGGCTCTGAGACTAGGGACAGAAGTTACACATAAACTGGTCTAAGTGACCAGAAAGTGGTTTAAACCTATAACAGAACAGAAGCTCAGTGCACATAAGCCAGTTTCAAAATGGCTGAAACGGGAAAGATAAACCTGGTTGAATGTAGTATCAGACTTAACTGATTTGGGTCAAACTGGTTTATGCAATGTCTGCTTCAGACCCCTTCCTAGTTTAAATTAAATCACAGTCCCCCAGCATCCCAGCATGCTTTGCAGCCCTGGGCTGGGCTGTCTGCTCCAGAGAGCAGGGCTACTCCCTAGCTGGAGCAGTAAGCACTGGCTTATAAGGGGGTGGAGTGGCAAACCCATCTGGGGATGCAGCCCAGTCTAGACGGGACGGGAGCAGGAAGTGGCCAGGGAGGGGGGTTAAACACCCCTTCCCCGGCTCAAACTTACTACTGGTTGCGGCTGTGGACTGCAAATCCCAGAGGCACCTGGAAGCAGGAAGAGGAAGTGATGAGGAACCCTGCAGAGTCCTGCTGCTGTAATTCTGGACTGCAAATCCCAGTGATGTCAGGGGCAGCAGAAAGAGGAAGTGAACACACAGTCAGAGAGCCATGCTGTAGTGCCCCCCAGCTTCTAGCCTGAACCACTGCAGGTATGTGGCTGCATTTCCTGAATCAAAGGTAAATGTCTATTCATTTCTGTTTCAATTTAATCTGTGCAGCTTAGACTAACCTGCAAAGACTGAATCACTTCAGCCTCGGGCTTTTTGACTGTCTGTACTAGCCTGACAGGACACGAGTACCTCTGGGGCTAGGGAGCAGTTGTACAGTGTCTTTTATGAATCTGCCTACATTCCACTTCAGGTACATAAGTTTTGTTATAGACCTGGCCCCAAGTAACTGGCCCGGGGTCAGACAGCTAACCATGTCATGGTACTATCTGAGAATACTGTGCATTTAAGAGAAGTGTATTTAGTGCTACAATATACAGGTTATGTAATACCCTGCTCTGGAGACATGAAGTCATGCTAGCAGATCCAAGTTTGCTATGCAACAGGCATGGATTATTTAAAGACAAGTTAGTTAAGGCATTCGCTGCTTCTGGCAGGGAGCGAAGAGAAGATTTTAAAAATATGGCAACATGTGGGAAGCCAATGGTAATGGCTTTTTGTTCCTTCAACAAATTTAAATCTTATCCATTTGCTTCAGGTTTCTTGCATCCATCTTAGTAAAATCTGTATATTTTGCCCAGACCCTAAGTAAAGTAAGAATGCAAATAGTCTAAAATCATTAAAGGGACCCTCCAGATAACTACATATCAAACAAGATCTCCCTTTGCCCTCACTGCTTTCCCAGGGACGGAAGGGGAAATCACCGCTCAATAATACAGCTAAGATTCTTCTGTAACCCAGCCTGACAGGGAACTACAGATAATTCTCACTCCTGATTTGCAAGACACAGATTGTTACATTCCCTTCAGAATTTAAAAGGAGGTAGGACTTCTTCTGTAATGAAGCCTGGGGCCTGAAACAGCTAGGAACCTCTGGGCAACCAGTCTGCAGAAATGGCATAGACTGGACTTTATTTTAGCTATCTTGTTTTCTTTTAACTCTTTTCCAGTTCTGCCTCAAGATGCTGCTTTCCTCATGGCTCAAAAACAAAAAATACCTGAGCTTTTTTTATAGCATAAATAGGTTATAGTTGTTTTCATGTTCCTGTCAGTATACATCTATTCACACATGGAAATGAATGAATCAGCCAGTTCATAATGATCAAGATTAAGTCTTCCAAGGTGATCTTTTTCTTTCTTCTTTTTCTTTTCTCTTTTTTTTTTTTTGTGTGTGGTTTTTTTTTTGGTTTTTTGGTGGGGGGGCCGGAAATGCTAGTGAGATATCTTTAGCTGACAGTTCTGGAAACCAAATGTCATGTATCTGAAGTTACAGGTACAGCATGGGAATGGGCAAAGCAAGTTTCACCATACTTTCCTACTTATATGCTTCGAAACCTGTTCTGAAAGTACGATTTGTTCCTAAACCTGTTTCAGTCCAGTCTTTCCACAGAGATAGCCAGTGATGTTACTGTATCTATAGGGCTGTACTAGAAGATGATATGATTGCATATTCTTGAACAGGTTTCATATTTAATCCAACAGGGCAGTGATATACAAACATTCATAAAAGCATTACAATGGGAACCCCTCTTTAGTAGGACCTAGACTGAGTAATAATCCCACTTTATTTTTCTTGAAATACACGCCTTGTCTGATCATCTGGGCATATTTATTAAAAAGCTCAAACAAAGAATATTTTAAGATTTCTTAAAACTACATATAAACTAAATAGAACTAAACCAAAAAATGATATTTTTTGCAAACACATTTTCCACACCTCCTCACCATCTACATTTGAGCAAATATTTTCATAAAACTTGCAAAGTGCTGAACAGCTCTATTACTTCTATAAACCCCAAGTTGTTATTATATCAATATATTAACAATGAGGTACCAACAGCTACCATATAATTTTAGTCCAGGCCTCCCAAAATATCCACTTGTCACCATGACACACTAAAGAATGGAAACATCTATAGAAGCATATATTTCTAGAAATCACACACACACACACTGCAATCAGACTATCATGGTGTTGGTCCTTCATTGCCTTGTTGAGCTGGGTACCGAGGTGTGAATGACCACAGTAAATTAAAAGCTGTGTTTCCTGTTACAAATCCTAATCTATAATCTATTACCTAGAATCAAACTTCTCCAGTAGCTCCTCCTCCTTCAGTAGCACTCTCATGCCACCTAGTGACATACATAAAGTATCACAACATTTCACTAGTCTTCACCTACCCCAAAATGTTAATTTGACAACAATTCCCTTGAGATTCTTGAATAGCTTGGTGATCAGTTTTTTCAACTCCTATGGTATGCAGAGTCAAGATGATATGAAATAGCCAATGTACCCTCCTACTTTTCCATGACAAGTCAGGAATTTAGAAATGCATTTCTTTAATGGTGTTTTAACATAGCTATGAAATAATGGATGAGCAGGTGTATTAGTAAATCCAGACCTATGGAACAAAATTTTTTGCTTTCCTTTTCTCTCTAGTCATGGGAGGCAGAGAATCCCACTTTCTCTATCCCCTCTTGTTTATATAATAGAGAGCTGAGCTAGCAATCCTATAACCTGGCACTAGAGCTTATACCTTGCCTTTATAAACACAACGATGGCATTTACCAGAAGCCCACATACCACAATATGATGCTACATACAATGAAGCATCCCCAGTTATAATGCTGTGTTTCCCATCCTTCACTGAGAAAAGTTCTTGTTTAGTTAGAGGAGGCTGGCTCAATCCTACATGGTACTGCATTTATCTGCTCAGTGGATGCTTTCAGACTCTAGTACCCAATACAACTAGGGATGCTGCCTCCCAATGTCTATATTTACTCCTGTTTATTATTTCTGATTATTTTTTAGAGTCCTACATCTTTAAAAAACATATAATGCCTATTTTTACAAGCATGACTGTATTTGAGCAGAAATCAGCAGTTTCATCATCAATTAAAGCAGCATAAACATTTTAAAGATTGTCATATAAGAGTTTTTTCAAATGGTTTCAATTGCTGTGAGTTTTCTACAGTTGCCAACTAGGCATAACCACACACTGAAAAGGCTGCTTACCACATTGCTGCTGTATGCAGCACTAGGAAGTGAATTGCAGAGAGCATGAAGAGTAACTATTACAGGCTGTAATGTACTTCTGGTCCACACACTAATTTACAGTGCACAGCATGAATTAGATGGATTCCACCAAAAGGTTTTGTTCATTCCTACACTCAAGTCATTTTTAAAGTAATTCTTGATCTGTTATGATCAATGCTATATTTTTTTTTAAATCCGCTGTGTCTAGTTTTAGAGCTATTAACCCCCTCCTCCCCCCAAAAAAGAAGAAACCAACAACAGATTTTTGGTCCATGGCATATTCCAAAATTTCAAAATCTGCCTTCCTTCAGAGGCAGGGGGGGAGAAAAAAAAATCAAAAACAAAATATCTAAAGATTTCACAGACCTAACAGTATCCTTTGTTTTATCTGAAAATGTTATATCAATTAAAATGAAACATTTCATTTCAAAATGTTAACATTTTGAAGATTTTAAAATGTCAGGTCAAAAGTTCAATTTTGAATTTCCCCCATTAAAAATTTGAAGTAAAAAATTGTCAAAACCTTAGTCAAAAATTGATATTTTTATAACCAACTATCCCCCTATGTGATTTCAGCTACATTGAAAGGTTGGATAAAAAAAAAAATATTCAACCAGCTCTCTTCAGTTTAATCTGAAAATTAGAATCATCTTCATTTTAAATCAAGAACAATTTTTACCTTCACAGCACTTTACAAATGTTAACTACTTAATCCATTTACAGATAGAAAAACTGAGGCACCAAAACCAAAGGATTCAAATGACTTGCTTAGTATTATACAGGAAGACAAGGGCAGGTGCGGAAACCCCATGGTCCCAGGTTGGGTATGTACCTTGATCATACAAACATCTTTCCTCCCATCTTTCCTTTAAGATTTGTCCCTAGTGCAAAAGACATCATGTGAAGAAAAAATCTTGAATTAGGATGGGCTGAAGCAATGGGAACACATTACAGTGGAGTCTGCACTGCTATTGATCCATCTTTTTACGTTTCTATCAGACAAGTTAATCTGCTACAGTAGCTTTGCTCTACAGATTGTACCAATGATCTCTCATGTTTTTATTCTCATCTTCCAAAAGAAAAAAAAAAAAAATGGCTGAGAAAAATGTATTCTTCATGAAGCCATCCAAACTTTTCATTATCTTTCTTTTTCAGAGAAAACTAATAATGGGAAACCACAAAAAGATGCACTTGATGGTCTTGTCCTCCCTCCAATGTAACCGAAAGCAGTGGAACATGAAACTAAATAAAGATGTTTACTGACAGACTAATAAACAAATGGGCCCATTTTGCTGTAACCTTGATGAATGGAGCATCCAGGTGTTTTCAATAATGGCAATAAGCACTACAACTCAAAGTATTTCTGATTCAAGTATAATGCATTATTAGGCCATTAGAGGCTGAGTATAGAGAGCCATTTGTGCTCAGCCCTATCAATAATGCTCCTTCCCAGCCTACATTTAGGCCAGGGGAATTAGTCATACGGATATTCTATTTAATAAAAACCTAAAGAAGACGCATCAAGAATCGCATTACATTTTAACAGGGTTACAGTAGCCCAGGAGGACCACAAGTTTAATTTTTATAAGAGCATTCATTCCTCAATTATGTCAAACATGAAAATGTAAATGGCAAATTTAATGCTAACAATATCCCTCAAAGCACATTGGCAGGTAGCAACCATTATGTTGAGTGAATGCTGGCTGCATAACAAGCAGCCTCCAACTAGACAGCAAAGGATTCAAATTGCCAAGCTGAGCTCTGTTGATTATAGCTGCACACTGCTGAAAATATCCCTTGCAATATGCATGTGTTCTGAAAGGGCGGATTCTTTCTTTCTAAAGAATGTGCTGACCATGCAAGCATCGTGATTAACTGCAGTTGAAGGTGGTAGCCAAGAAATGTGGAAAGGAATAAATACTTTTGGTCCCTTACAATAAATACAAAGAGCCAAATTCATTCCTCAGTATAAATTCCTTGGAAGACAAAGAAGGCACATGCATACCTAAACTGTGTTCACTCTTTTCAGGATAAACACAAGTGTCTGGAGGAAAGAGAGGTCGAGATGAAAAGGCTTTGTGGGTTTTGAGATGGAGAAAATCTAAAAAAAGGTGCAAAAGAGTGTTCAATATAAACTCCAAGCTAAGATACTAGAAGGGTTTGTTTATTTTCTAGCGGATCAAGTGACATAACACAAAATAGCTGTGGGGGGAAAGAGTCTACAAATTTAATTCTCCCAAACTCAAAAACTTTGACCCAGATCCTCAGCTCATGCAACCTGGTATAAGGATCTGGCACTATCATCTTGCCAACTAACAACCTGATGGCCCAATCCCACTGAAACTTTTGCCACTAAACTGAATGTAACATCAGGACCAGACCTTCATTTTATAAAGTGCTGATTCTTTCTCAGGACCATAAAAGGAATACTTCATTTCTACCATGGGGTCAGACCTCTGAACAAATGGACTCAACATATTTCTATGACATTCTTGATTCTGATGCATGATCTGTATGTAGTGCTAAGATGAATATTGGTGTGGACTGGGCAAAATATCTCTGAGGATGGTGGCATAATTGCTGCCCTTCACTTAGAGAGCTGTAAGACAGGGAAGTGCCTTTATAAAACAATGCCAGCCTTCACTTCAAACACAACCACATTTCACCATCCAAAATGAAGGACCATGTTTGGCCATCTGGAAATTTGAACCATATGGGGAAGAAGGGCTTGGTTCTCTCTCATTTAAACAGAAGGTTTGCGCTCAACTACAAGCAGGAAAAGCACTATGGAAATGGTGACAGGGAAGGAGCATAAGACTAGACACAGGCTGAAAAAGAACTGAGAGTTTGGCCTTGAGACAGAGACTTTTGGGCTGAGTACTGACCAAAGGAGGCAAGAAACTGTAAATTATTGTTTGTCTGATTCTTCCTGTATTCAAGGAAGTAAAACTTTGTATATCCTTTGAGAATAAATAGGACTGCATTAAAGATATCAGATTCCCTCACCAATTTTCCTCCAATGAGAGTCTCACATACTTTTAAAAACTCACAATGAATAACCCCCACTATAAGCAGGAAGGTATGTGCATGTGCACGCACACACACACACACACACACACACACACACACACACACAGAGGAAACCCTTGCTATTCACAGATTCGGCATTTGCGGTTTCAAATATTTGCGAATGCCAAGCCTGCATTTTCAATACACTTCATACACCTACAGGAGCTCCTCAGGACCTCCATGCTTGCTGCCACTGCACTCCCACCACCACCACCACCACCACCGGAGTCATCCCCCCACCCCAGCCACCAGGAGCACTGCATGCATGAACACAGTGCCTTATTTGCGAATGGTGAGGGTCACCTGTACACACACACACACACACACACACACACCCCCCAACACATTTCTTTAAATCCCTTAAGGCATCGTCAAACTTCCTTTAAGGAATGACTTTTCCCTTTTTTTCCCCTCACTATTCATCTTTGTTCCTAGTTAATGTCTTTGTAGTAGAAAACTTTTCAAGTCCTCAGTTTCAAGTTTATGATCAATGTGACAGGATGCAAAAATATTCAATCTTTTAACAGACTTGCTAGGAAATTTAAAAACTTTGGAATACCATAATCACCTGAAGTATTCTGAGGGGGAAATTCTACCTAAAAAGGACACTCTAGCCTTTCCTAAAGATCTTTTCTGTGATGAGTGTTACAGCAGCTTACTAAAAAGGTGACATTTTTTCTTGGTATTTTCATACCATCCTTTCTTAGAAAGATTTTTTTTTTTTTTTTTTAATGTAGACAGACGCAGACACAGACACATATACAAACGCACTGCGAATACTATTATTTTAGCAGTTTGTGCAGTTTAGGAAATTCAAAGGAATAAAACCCTTCATATCTATTGATCACTGGGCACTTTGATAGAAATATTCATGTAGTCCAATATATAAATATTTGGAAAGTAAAAACTTTCTGTTAAAGACTTTCCAGGCATAGAAATTTGGCTTGGAATATACACTAGGCCTGTTCTTTATGGTCAGATAATGTGTCTTTTATTCTCACTGTGTAGTAAGAAAATCTGAAATCAATGGTTTTACTCATGCAGTTAAAGTGCTGCTCAACTTCAACAACTACCTGGTCCTTAGTCAATTCACTTGTGGGTCTCTTTTCAAGCAAATGTGTAGACATATAAACAAGTTACTGTGGGATAAAAAGTAGATGTTCTTTTACCAAGCATCAGACAGCTCCATGGTAGTTGCCCATGTGCATGCACATACCCTGCAGTAAATGCAAGTTAATCTGTAGTAGCTCAGTGAAAGAAGGATAAGTTACCATAGTTAGCTTCCACTTACCAAGGAATAAGAGCATGCACACAGGCTGTTATCATGGAGCATCTAATTCAGAGTAAAACCCTAGTCTCTTTTGCTTTGTATTGCATTGCTCATATGTCCATACCCTAGGATAGCAAGATGAATTGGTCATAAAACAAAAATTAAATCTTTGGGTTGTTTTTTTCTGGTTTTCCTTTCCTTCCCCATGGCAACAGGAGCTTAAAGCTCTAAGTCTGCTGCCGAACCTCCACATGGCATAAATACAATGCGATTCACAGGTAATAAAGTAATGAAACCAGCCTGATGTCACTTTGACATAGGACACTTTACTCCAACACAGTGCTGAATAGCTAGAAACATGTGTAACAGAAATATAAAAAAAAATTAGGAATATGCTATAGAGCAGTGAACTATGACATAACCACAGCACTGCCATGAGTCTCATGCAGCCCAGACTCATCATATAGTAATCACAGCCAATGGAGGCAGAAGGCAAAGCAGGATGGTACCTTAGAGACTAACTCATTCAGAAAGGTACCACTCTGCCTTGCCTAACTTCAGACCAACATGGTGAATTACCTTTCTCTGCTTATGACAAATGCAGGAAAATGCTGGCAAAACAGCATGAGCAAACAAAGAGGTTTGGAAGTTAGAAGAAGAAAGAACTACCTATGTCCTAAAGGCATCAGTGTAAAGGAGAGTTCAATGAAGTTAGGTGCATGTCTATGCATTGCAGAAAAACCTAGATAAAAGAAAATTTGCACCTGAACCTTCAATCTTCTCTCAAGTAAAATTCCAATGAATTTAAATGATTAGGGGCTGGAGAATCAGTTTCAATGTAATTATTTATGCCAAATGTAACCACTTCCCACATGAACAATATTAATTTGTGGTGTTTACTAAATTAAAGTAAATTATTTAGCTTACTTTCATTATAATCATCATCTCCTATGATAGGCATGGCAGAGAGAAGGCCCCTTTACTCTGAGAGATACAAATTGTTTGATGTGCACCAAACTCACATCCATATCCATGGCTCAATATCAAATATTGACAAACGTAGGAGATTACTGTGCACTAGGCACATGCGAACGAAAAAAAGCCTACTCTAAAATAAGCTACTCAAAATTTACTGGAGTTACCAAAGGAAGATTTGTATAATGATGGACTACCAGAATTATTATTAGTCTGATTAATTGCATTACATGACACCACTTGACAGGGTACAAAATGCATGTAAGGTCCAAGATCCCTACCTACCAGAGGCATCCTCACTTGGTAGACCTTGAGACTACCATAACCCTAGGTGGAGACCCATCTGCCTATCTACAGTGCTCAGCCCTGGTACTATCTGCAATCCATCCACCTACCCCATCATCTCAAGACAGTCTTCCAGTTACCTTCCAGTTATGTAGCTTCTTGCCAAGTTCTATGCAGTCCCATGTCCTACCTCCACCACTGCTTAGGCAGGGAACATTGATCACAAAATGAAGTGTATGGCGTCTCATGAGTGACGTCAGCCAGTTACTTCTGTGAGTGCATGTACACTGTCACAGAGCCATGCCAGGGAGTGCTGCACTGAAGCAAGTGCAGATCACTCCATGCAAGCTATACGGCCATTTGAGTAATGCAACCAGCCTTAGAGCAATGCTGGGTGCACCAACCAGCCCACCCAAGAAACATCTTATTCAGGTAGTTCCCATAGAATAGGCATGCTTCACTGTGGCACCCTTTGCATGGTCTGGAAGCAGCAGAGACAGGAGATCTCATTCCTCCTGATGCTCTCACTCTCCACAGACCACCCAGGATCAAGCCCTAAGCTTATATGCTGTGTCACCAGGGCTGAACAGGACACTGGACACTTCTGTAATATAAAAAGAAAACTCATCTAAAGATTCTCATTGCATTGGTCTTTAGACACCATCTTGCCATTTAATAAGATATTTCTAAACTGTGAACTTATACAATGCCCTGTTTCCCACAATACCTTAAGATTTGTGTAGCTGGCACAATGCACTACAGTGTAGAGATAGCCTAGTTAATGCTCCCTTGGGTATCTTGGGTACCAAAAATATTAGGGGTACATAAGTCTCATGAGGTTCAGCAAGGACAAATGCAAAATCCTGCACTTAGGACAGCACAATCCCATGCACCACTACAGACTGGGGGCTGACTGGCTAAGCAGCAGCTCTGCAGAAAAGGACCTGGGGGGTTATAGTGGACAAAGCTTAATATAAGTCAGCAGTGTGCCTTTATGCCAAGACGGCAAACGGCATACTGGGCTGCATTGGTAGGTGCATTGCCAGCAGGGAAAGGGAAGTGATTATTCCCCTCTATTCAACCCTGGTGAGGCCACATCTGGAGCACTGTGTTCAGTTTTGGAGTCCCCCACTACAGAAAGGATGTGGACAAATCAGAGAGAGTTCAGTGGAGGGCAACAAAATAGTGAGGAGGCTGAGGGACATGACTTAAGAAGACAGGCTGAGGGATTACTCTACAAAAGAGTCTACAGAAGAGGAGACTGAAAAGGGACTTAATAGCAGCCTTCAACTACCTGAAGCGGGGTTTGAAGGAGGTTGGAGCTAGCCTGTTCTTAGTGGTGGCAAAGGACAGAACAAGGAGTAATGGTCTCAAGTTGCAGCAAGGGAAGTTTAAGTTAGATATTAGGAAGAATTTTCTCACTAGGAGAATAGTAAACCACTGGAACAAATTACCCAGAGGTGGCGGAAGCTCCATCCTAGGAGGTTTCCAAAACCTGGCTAGACAAAGCTTTGGTTGGGATGATCCAGTTAGGGATGGTCCTGCTTTGAGCAGGGGGTTGAACTAGATGGCCTCCTGAGGTCCCTTCCATAATTTATGGGTGGAGTCTGAGGCACAGAGAAATGAACCAACTTTCCTCAAAGGTCTCCTAAATCTGTGGCAGAAGCAGGGGCTTAAACTCAGGTCTTCCAAGTACGACTTCTTCCTCATGACTAATTGGTGTGCCTTGCCCCCTAACTTTTGGTTTGTACTTGCCCTACTCTCTCATTCTATGATCAGTCAATGCCCCTCTCCCCACAGATAAAGCTAATAGCCTTGTCTCCTTTCCATAACTTTGTGATTTCTATCATTTTCTCTTCCAGCTAGCTGACAGCCAGTTCCTTCTATCAACACGTCTTGTTATTGCTCTTAATTCTGAATCAGAACCACCATTCCACACATACGTAGCTCCATCAGAGTGCTACATTTTAATGTCTGCTTTTACTATAACAGGTTCTTCTGCTCTAACTTAAATATGGTCCTAAAAGGAAACCTGGATCCAAACACCTGTAGATCATGGAGAGCTTAAATGCCCCTTGTAGATCCAAATTTTGCAATTTATGTTCATATTTGTTACGAAATCCCAAACCCTGGCAATATGTGATGTCCAACTCATTTATGGACATCACATATTTTCACCTGCAGATTATTATTGTGCACAGAAATTAATCTGTGGCTACTCGATGGTGGTGATATGGGAGTATCAGGTTTTGTACATCTGGTTCTCTATGCAGTACCTCAGAATCTGGTACACTTTCTCTATTGTAGATAAATGCAGATGTCAGTTTTCATTTGTGTCTGTACTTGCCAAATCCAAAAATTTGCCCAGGTAAGAAATTCAGGATTTTGGTCCTAACCTAGTTACTACCAGTTTTTGTTTTTTACTATATATGAATTCAAGCTATAGCAAGTTGTCGGTAAGAATGGAAGAGGGGCGGATTCATCTCAGACATGATTTTAAAGAGGTTAGAATGCTTATTTAGTCGTGTGACTTCCCTGCAAACAGTGCTAGTTTGCTCCACTTACTACCAATTAAGGAGAGGAAAAGAAACTGTATATGCTGGCCTGGTACCCACGTGACAACATTTTGCCATTCAGGAGCACAGAGTAAAGGGATTCCAACCTTGGTCTTTCACGCTGTAAGTCAGCAAGAAACACCACATCTTGGAGGTGCAGCAGGGGAGTAACGTGTGGAAGATATGATGGGCAGAAGAGAAAAATAAAACCTGGATGCTAAAGAGGCTACTAAGCATACAAAGTTTACCATTGTGAATCTTAATAAGGAATCCAGTATTTACCAGGTACAGAACTTCCATAAGCATTTTCCTAGAATAAGAAGTGAATAAAAGTCATAGTGAGGCTTAAAAATTGGAGTCAATCAACTCTTCATCCTATTTCATTTTTTAATTCAGAAGTTGAATTAAGTGGACCTCAGTTTTCCAATACTGAGAAAAAGAAAAAAGCTTAAGCTTGCAAATAACTTTCTTTAACGTTCTATAACATTTTTATTTTCAAAGTATTTAAACTTTACAGACAAAGCATCTACACTGCAAAACCAGCAGATGTGTTTTCATGATGACTGGCTCTTGTTTTTTCAGTCTCTATATCCCAGTTTTTCTCCAAGGATAACTGCAGAGACTGGCTCAGAAGAAATGCTATATGAAAGGTATGGCACTGAATCTGCTCCACCCTCAGCCAAGCATGTCAACACCAGGAAAGAGTCAGCTTTCATCAGCTTGGAGTGAGGACCCGATTCTCACTTCACTTCCAATTTCAAGACTTTCATATGGCAGGACAAATTTATTGTCTTTATGGAGTCTTCATGAACCCCCAAAAGAAATCAGCTCAGTCCTTCTGGTGAACATGGCAGTGATATACCTTCAGGAGTTCTGCATGCTGACCTGCCTGACAATGTTAGATTAATATCATCAAATATAAAGGTTTCCTGTTAGGTTAACACACCTTCACCTTGACCCAAAATCCAGCCAAAGGGGAAACAAAAACACTGACCTTTGAACTCAACTGCCATTTATTAGGAATTCTGTATTTGGAGGTGGCTGTGTTTTTCTTTCTAGGGTGGCTCTTTTAGCCTACGTCAAATGTTGTCAGTCACCAGCATGAGAGAACTGCTCGTACCCCAGTCTTTGCTTTCAGCGTCCCGCAAGGAAGAAGTAGTCCATAGCAGTATTGGCATATGGCTATCACCACTCCACTCCCCAGACATCTTAGAATAATAAACTAGTAATTGAAAGGCGAGTTCAGTGCTGCTGTTTGCAGAGAGCCATGACCGCTGAATGATTACCACAGCAGGCAGTGCTGCAGAAGTGCTGAAAGAGTCTATTAGTCTGCTTAGTCTAAGGCAGTATGGAGTGTTAATACAAGCTCTCTGCAAACAAATACCCTGCACAGACCTAGCAAAAAAGTAGCAAAATAATTGGGTTATTTTCTCCATTGCCTCCTTAGAGAGTCTTGTCAGAGAAGAATAATACATGATGGTGTGAGACAAATGAATAACCCAACTGGAAAGAGAAATACATACCTAAAAATCAATTTGGAGGGGGGAAAAAAAAAAAGTAAAGAAGCTCTTGGGCACTGATTTTAACTAGTGAGTGGAACAACCAATTAAAAAATTCTGCAGATGCAGGCAAACTTTTGCTGGTCGCTCTGTAACTTGCACATCCAAATGTTTCTTTCTGAGGCTAAACTTTCTGCAGCTACACAAAATATCATGAGCTAGATCCTGGTAAACTTGATACAGTTCCATTGACATCAGCTTAAGAAGCTGCCCATTACTGCAGTGAAAGGTGGCTGTAAAATATGCAAAGTCCAATTTCCAAATGAGACAAGTTGACAAATATTAGCTGGATCACTGGCCAGGAAGTAGCCACAGTAGCTAACCTTCCTCAGAGTACATGGGCAGCCAAACGGATGGCTCTTTCTGAGTACTAGTGAGCGATTCTCTTGGAACACGGACAATTTGAGGGAGCAATCACTTGAAGTAGGATAGATTTGAAATAGAGTAGGGGATGGAAGGCAGATGATAAATCAAAAATATTTTAAGGTTCAGTACCTCAAGAATCAACTGAGCCCTTCTTTCTACTGGTACAGCATATCTATTTCAAACTCTGCTAAATCTCCAGTAATCAGAACTTTAAGTTACCTCTGGTCCATTAGGATAGCTAAAACCATTGGCCAGGATGCTTTCAGTATCCTTAGCCTGGACTATCTATTTACCTGGACTCGTGTAGTACAGTGGCCAAGACTGAGGACTCCCCTTGGGTTGACCTGGTAGAAGTTGTAAGGACCCCCAGGTTACCAATTCAAGTTTTGATTATACTGAGTGAATAGTATGTCCTTGTAACAAGTCCAGTTAAAAATCACATGCCAATCGAAGCTCTTGTGGAACTTCCATTTAAAAAACAAACCAAAAACCCCATTTTTATATCCTGGTTCCTTTTTCTTAACTATGTTTTCTTTAGTAAATTATCCAATTGAGTTGGGTTTTTTTAATGTCTTTTGGTCTGAAGACAAAGGAAGAACACCAGGCTACTCCTTGCTTACAAGATTTTCACCCCTTCCTACCCCACATGTGGAAGGGGACTTCAACAACTTTAGTGGCATTGGGATGTCCCCTCCAGGTGGTCTAAGAGCCATGGTTGGAAAAGAAGTGGAAAATGGTTGTCCCAATGGAAACAGTACGTAGGAGAGGGCAGGGAAGATGGGAAGTACACATCTTCCCATTACCTGGCTCCATAGAAAAGAGGAAAGGATAATATAGCCCACTGAAGGCTGTTACAGTCAACAGATACCTATGGTAACATGACTTCTTTGGTCAGGGAACCAGAACAAAGGGCTGCTGGGACAACTAGTGAAAGAAGCTAGTGTCTCCACACATGTGCACCAAGTTTTCAATGAGAGACAAACCTATTATCCCCTGATGAAGTGACCTACAATAAGGGGAGAGGGGGGCATTTCCACAAAAGAAGCCTAGCAGAGATTTCTTCTACTAAAGTGCTCATCCCGTGGTATTTTCCATAGGATGGAATCAAGCTGGCCATGAAATATGTTAAAAATAATTAAATACTGCTGAAAGTTCATGGGGAAAAATAACTCTTAGTCTTTCACAGAATTCATGATGCTGGAGAAATATTTTGCTTTACCAGGATATTGGAACTATTTAAAATAGCTCTATGGATGCTTTATGTTCCTTCCTTGTTTATAATATCTTTTTTAGGTACTCTAGAATGACATTTTTTCCAAAGATTCATTTCCATCACCAAAGGCCAGTTTTATTATCTGCTTAAGTGTGTGAAAATAACATTTAAACTAACATTAAATTAGTTTTGCTTACTCACAATAACTAGTGTGGCATTAGCATATCTCAAGAAACAATTCTAGTACATGGGGTACCCAGCTCTTCTAGAAAAGAGTCCGTTTTGCTAAGATCGTAGCAATCAAAACAAGCAGGAAAAATAGTTCTTAAAAGTATAAGTTCAAAATTCCCTCTCCTTCCCCTCTGATGATCATTTTAGTTGACTTGAAGTGGGCCAAATTCTGCACTGAAAAATGTCACTGATCAGAAAGAAAGCAGTAATTCAGTAGGTCTGTAGGCAAATGCCTGCTTTGATATAGAATTTTAAATTATAGGTTTTTTTGAAGACTACAAATTGTAATTGATGAACTCACAGAAAATCCAGTGTCTTTCAGCCCTATTAACTTCCCAGCTGACAATATCTGCACAGCTCCTCCCAAAAATCAATAGAGCAATGCCAGTTCACACTCTCTGACTATCTGACCCTTAAAGAATAATCCGGCTCTGCTGCAGCGAATGAAAATCATTCTGATATCACAACTACTGTGGGCTTACAGTAATCAAAGTGGAGGTCTTAGCTACCTCCTGAGAGGCAAATACGTATCTCAAAAAGTTCAGTCCATCAAGTTATGAATAGCAGTAGAATAGCTAAGACGTGAATGAGTTAAAAAGACCACATACAGATCACTTTGGCTAGGAACAGAAATGATATATAAACCGGTATAAGTGAGTGGAATGCGGTTTAGATCTGTAACACAATGGAAGTTCAGTGCACATAAACTACTTTCAAAATGGCCAAAACCAGGTTAAGATAAACCTTGATGGATATAGTATCAAACTTAACTTGTTTAGGTTAAATTGGTTTATGAACTTCTGCCCCAGATCCCCTTCGAGATTTAAGTTAACTCACAGTCCCCCAGTATCCCAGGATGCTTTGCACCTCCCCTGCAAACCCCTTCTCACAGAGTAGACAGGCTAGCCTTGGCCCAAGCTATCTGCTCCAGGCAAGGCCGTTTGCAGGCATGTGGCTGCAAAGGACATTAAGTGCATCAGGATTTTACTTAAATTAGATAACCAGATATTCTAAAGCTAAATTAAATTTTCCATAATCTGGTGTGTTGCTGTTCCATGCAACTCCTGTGCCCCTCCACAGAGTGAATATTTCCACATTCAAAAATAAATAAGTAAGAACCCCGTTGGTATAATTAGAAGTGCCTGTTGCCTCTCAGACCACGGTAATCCTCCTCCCAAACTTCAGCAAGCTCTATACACTCAGGGGTCATTTGTCCACAACAAGGCTTCTCCACCGACTGCCAACCCATGTTAAAATCTGACAGTTCCAGAATACAGGATTTAAAACACGGCTTTGTGATTATGAACGATGAGGATGCCCAGTGGCATAAGCCCATCATATGACTGCATGCTGTGCACATTGAGTTAACCATGTGGAAGAGCTAATTACAAGACAGGAAATTAGAGCACAAGTTTGCAGGAAACAATCTTTCAGCACAGAGCAAAACCAAATCACACAACTTAGTAATATTCAGACTAGTAAACCACTGAAGGGAATACTTGGATTAAATGCATCTATGTCTCTCTTTCCCTTTAATTTATGTCAATGCTCACTGAAATCGAAGCAAAATGTCCTAAGAAAAATAGAAATCTATTAGAAATGAAGTCCCTACTTCAAGAAGACACTTAAGCAGGCAAATAATTCCATTGACCTCAATAGAACTAGTTACATTCTACGTATTAGGCATAAGCATAAATGCCTTGCTGAATTAGATCCTGAACGCTCATACTCCCTCCAAAAATCAAAGCCAATGAACCAGCTCTTACAGCAGAGCCCATAAAAAACTAATTTATTTGCTTTGCATTGACTGTGTTTGACTGGGATGGATACATAGGCCACATTGCTCTCTCTGCTGTGTTTCAGTAGTGATTTTTCTGGATGTGTCAGCAGAACAAGTTGATTTTAATAATGCAAAGATACAAAAGGTGGAA
This sequence comes from Alligator sinensis, assembly GCF_000455745.1. Lineage (NCBI taxonomy): Eukaryota > Metazoa > Chordata > Crocodylia > Alligatoridae > Alligator > Alligator sinensis. The sequence goes on from NW_005841971.1 coordinate 2,681,932, forward strand.
ATTTGAATTGTTCACAAGTTGCCCCAGCCCCAAAATACATAAACAGAAACCTGGAGAACCTTTAAGAGAGAACATGAAGTGAATTGGGATAATGTTTCTACTGGCACCAAAACCATGATTTTTCTCTCTTCTCAGAAATCTAGCAATGTAAAGGAATTGCCAAAGATTTATTCTATTTGACTTGGAATTCTGAGCTTGCTGCTTCAAATTGATTGAGGAGCTCCATATCGGGAGAACAGAGCACTGATATACTTTGGAATTGCTTACCCTATTACGCTTCCTAAACCCCGACAAAAATCTCAAAAGGTTTGAAAAATCCTCCTGCCTTCTCCAAATAAAATGACAGCGACATGAAATTGGACTTGTGCAAGTGATCATGAGTGATAAAAAGACCAAAGACAGCCTTTGGCCCAACGACTTTGAAAGCACTGATCTGGCTGAGGGGATGAAAAATCCAGTGCTGTCTGATCTCATAGTGAATGCAGTGAATCAGCTGTGGTTTGACTAACAGAGAATGGGATCAAAGAGTTAACACCACAGAAAGTCAGATATTCCTGGGCTGGTCAGAGATAGAAACATGCACATTATAATTTAACAGCATAATCAGGCAAGAAGCAGCATGACAGAAACTACCCTCTGCTCACCAGCAGATTAAAATCACTGTATAGTGATAAGAGTATCTGAAACTAAGAGCTATAAAGGCAGCAAAGTTTGGAAAATTATGCTTCTTCCAATCCTGTTGTATCAGACAATAACTGTATCCAGTTCTCAAGGACTAAGGTTAATATTAATCAGTAATCACTTTCAGTGACCCTTGTCTATTGTGTGATGCGTACATATATGATACATCCCCTCCCCCTTTAGTACTGAATTCTCACAGGGTTTTTTGTCCAGAGAAGCCTTTCAACACGTGGAATTCTTTGTACTATAAGACACTAACAGAAACTACTGAAAATTGTTTTATTGTTAACTACGAGTTGCATACTATTTAGATGGCATCTCAACCTGTTTATGGGATCAATTATTTGATCCAGGGTCATGTTCAAATAGTGACACTCTGGAAATGCAATGTTAGGGGTTCCATGTTGTCTCAACCATTTCCATAGTACATTTGCCCATTCAACATGAAAATGCAGAGACCTTTTTTTCTTATAATACATGCAGCAGTCTGAAGCTAGATTCTGAAAATGATGCTCTATTTTTTTCCTCAGGCATCAGCTCTTGGACATTGGGAAAACAAACCAAAGATTCTGCAGACCATGTACTACATTTATTTCCATCTAGGTAATCACACTTCACACACCACAGCCACTGTGTAGAGGTGTAATTAAGGGCAGAACGTGACCTGAATGGGATGCTTAATTCATAGATGCTAGGGTCGGAAGGGACCTCAATAGATCATTGAGTCCGACCCCCTGCATAGACAGGAAAGAGTACTGGGTTCAGATGACCCCAGCCAGATGCCTATCTAACCTCCTCTGGAAGACCGCCAGAGTAGGGGAGAGCACCACCTCCCTTGGGAGCCCGTTCCAGACCTTGGCCACTCGAACTGTGAAGCTGAAGAGGTCCAGGTGCCCCAGTCTCTCCTCATAAGGCTTGGCCTGCAAGCCCTTAACCATACGAGTGGCCCTTCTCTGGACCCTCTCCAGGTTATCCACATCCCTCTTGAAGTGTGGCGCCCAACACTGCACGCAGTATTCCAACTGCGGTCTGACCAGCGCCCGATAAAGGGAAGTATCACTTCCTTGGATCTGTTCGTCACGCATCTGCTGATGCGCGATAAAGTGCCATTAGCTTTTCTGATGGCTTTGTCACACTGCTGACTCATGTTCATCTTGGAGTCCACTAGGAGTGCTAGTTCATCCTGCTTGTTCCCCATGCTTCTAGCATTAGTATATAGGCACTTGAGCCCTGTGGCTGGTGCCTTTTTTGCCCCCCAGCTCCGATTCCCAAAGGGCCCCTTATTGCTTACCTGTGCTGTATTGCTGGCCACCCCATGGATTGCAGGTTCCCGATGTTCTCCTTCTTCAATTAAAAATTCTGTTGATGATGCAGACAGTAGAGTAGAAACTACCTTCTAAAGTACCAAGAGGAGTGAAGCTGCAGAATGTATCTGTGCCTGAATACCACCCACAATCAGGTTCAGCAAGTGAAAAGGTGTCACTTTACCTGATCGTCTTACTGAGTACTTCCACACTTTAACCCTTGTCCTCCTCACACACGGGTTGATTGTAGTGCCAAATTCAGGATCAGGCAAACTCATCCCACTACAATATTCATTAGCATATTCTTCCCTGAAGCAGTGAAAAACTTTTAAGGAACTCTAGTGCCGTGGTGATGAGCATTAGGCCTGTGCAAATCAATTTGGCTAAATCCGCTTCAGAAGATTCAGCAATTCGGATCAGCTGGGGAGAGGCAGGCACAGCCAGGCAGCTGCAGGTTCTCCCATGGCTCCTCCAGCTGTGCCTGCCTCTCCCCAGACAGGGGAAGTAATGGGAGAAACCCCCATGGCTGCCCTGGTCAGCTGCATCCCCTGCCTGGCCCCAACCTAGTCCTGGCATTTACAAATGAAAAAAAAAGCCCCATACTCATCAGCTGCAGAAGTGGCAATTGGGGTCTCTGGGCACTCATGGTACAACCCCCCCATGCAGTGTGAGGCAGTGAGGGGCAGTGGGGATCACCTCCCCCTTGCCTGCTTGGCACCCGCACAGCAGCTGCCCCCATGGCATGGCTCGGCAAGGTACCACGCACTGCCTCGTAGCTGGGGCCGCTGGGGTTGAGTTCTGTCAGGCTCCAGCTCCCACATGGAGCTGCCCCAGCTTCCAGACAGCACTGTAGTCTGGTCTCTCAGAAGATCGAACGGTACTGGGTTTTTGGTAACATGTGGGGCTTATCTATAACCATAACAGTGGTGGGTCCTGTTAAAGAGGGTACTGAGTTATTCCCCACCTACCTGAGTTCACTGGTGGGGCTCGAGACCAAGGAAGTCACCTGTGAGATTACTCAGGGTTCATTTCCAGTGCTTTGGCCCCAAGCACTCCACTTTTGTCAGACCCGACAGCAGCAACTGGGGACAAATCTGAAGCAGTCTCACTGGCAAAGTCCTGGGCTGGAGCATGTCAGCAGCGCGAGTGCATGAGGCATGCTGAGACAGCCCTCCCCAGGACATGCCACTGCTATGGCATAAACAAGCCCCAAGGGCTGCTGGGGTTAGAAAGAAAAGCCAAATGATGTCAGCCCTTGTCCTTCAAAGACGTTTGCTAGGAGGAGAGGGTTTGCAGTAGGGCTGTGTGAAGCTTTGCTGTCCCACCTGCATCCTGCACCCCTCCCAACTCCCCAAGTCCCACGCCCCCCTGCCCCAGCTGTGCAGCTTGTCCCAGCCCCAGCCCCAATCCCTCCCTCCCCCATGCTCCTTCCCTCCCTCCTTCCCCAACCACAACAGACTTACCAGCTGGAGGCAGCTGTCAGCTGCCTGTTTAGTCTATGGCTGAATCTCCGAATCTTTTCAAAGCATCTGAATAGCTTCGGAAAAGATTCGGAGCTTTTACTTGGTCTCCCGATTCGATTTGGATTCAGAGGTTCAATCCCTTAATTGGGCTGAATCTCCTCTGAATCAAATCAGCTACCAAAGTTTCACACAGCTCTAACGAGCATGGTATAAAAATACAGATAAAATGGGATGGGATGGTCTGACAGGACTCTGTCGATTGTGATTTGACATGGTGA
>NW_005841971.1:2685673-2693148 GCF_000455745.1 Alligator sinensis
GGGAAAAGGGTGGAATTTAGCCCTTCGTGTCTTCCATTAACAGGTCAGCAAGTAGACTTATCTAAATTAGTCCTTAGACAAAACTTATCTAAATTAGTCCTATAAAACTGTCCTTGGTCAATGTAACAGGCCCCTGCCCTGTTACTAGGGGTTTGGGGGAGTCTGAACAGGCCCACACCTGAGAACCACCTCTGCACACTCACCCCAGACCTGGAAGAACTCACCAGAGGCGGGGGAAGCAGGTCCTGGAACGTAGTGAGTCTCACAGGAGGAGAGCTGACAGGTGTGGGGAATGAGAGAGGGTGAGCCATGTGAGCCTACATGGGAAGGATAAAAGACACTGAAAGCAGCCTCAAGGAGCTGGCTGCACCTGGCCAGGGAGCAGGCTGCCTGGAGTTACCAAGGGTTAAGCAGCCACCAGGAGAGCCTGGAGCAGGGCTCTTCTCTGTTTGTTTGTTTGTTTGCTTGCTCCTTTGCTTTGTTGCACAAGCCTGCAGGCTCTGCAGAGCCTGTGAAAGATAACTGTCTTCCAGGCTTCACTTCCTGGTTGCCTTTTAAGTGCTACCTTATTTGTTTAACATCTTTTGTTTGCTTTGCGTCACTACCAAGCCTGGGTGGCCTCCTAGTACCACCTACTAGCATGGCTGCAGCAGAGGCAAGGGCCCTGAACAGTGGGTCCTTGGCCAAAGCCAGCAGCAAAAGTAAAACTGGTCAGCTCAACTAGCATGACCAAACATACCCTGCTGTGATCTACCCAGACTCTGCCCATAGCAGCCTACAGTCAGAGGCATTGGTGACAATCAAGTCCTAAACTGTAGAGTAGAGAGGTTGCAGCAATAGCATCAAATGTCAATAGCTTATCACAGCTTAAAAGCTAAGCAGAAGTTAGGCCAGTCCTTATATTTGTAATGGAGGACTACAACACTGAAGAGGAGCAACCGTAAGAGAGTGGTAATTTCACACAAGGGATAAACCAAAAAAAGTTGTAACTCAGCTTCCTTCCCTGAAGATCCATGTAGAGATTCAAAAGAAAAAAAAAAAAGGGGGTGGAACCACTCAAAAGTTTTATTTTGTACAACCAGCGCTTTATTTTTGCAGAGTAGAACATCAAAAGTCAGGCACTCTTTTACCTTAAGCAACTACTGCCAACAGAGAGAGAAATCACAGAGAATGCAATTAGTGCCTTCTCCTCTTCTCTAGCAAGATATTTAGGAGCACTGTTGGGGTGACAAAGCTTGGTTGCTTCCTATTTCTGCTCATTTAAGACCAGATTACGTGTTTTCAAATATCAAAGTCCTACTTAAGCTTACTGGGCATCAGTCTAGCATGGCTGAGTCACGAAAAGTTTCCATAGCCAAAGTCACACGGCTGGCCACCCCTGACCTGTTGTGCAAAATGACATGTACAGCTGGGACAGTGTGTGGCTTTTGACACACATCCAGGTAAAGGCTTGAATTTATGCCTCTAGGACTCTAGTGAGACACCTGAACTGCCTTAACACTGAACCCTACCCATAGAATGCGTCAGCCCTTACTTTCTAGATGAATTCCCCTTTAGATAGTTATGTTTCTCCTATTTAAAGACCTTCTGTATTTTCAAGCGGCTACAGAATCCTTCACTTTGTTCTGCACTGTTTATGCAATAGTGCTCTGCTCTGTTAAAAAGCTGCTGCAATTCACCCCAACAGTGGTTTCCTCTAGTGACCATATACAGTGAAGATGCACCCTGTGTACACATGTGCTTTACTGCAGTTGTCTAATTAGTTCTGCAGTAAAGCATCACTGTCTATATGCATGGCACTATTAGGCTGCAGTAAACTAATTAACTCCGCTGTAGGATCATACCGTCAGATACAAGTACAATCCTACAGCACAGTTATATATGCCACCACCATGCATGTGTAGATCATGACTGGGGCAGGCTGGGGCACGAGGCTGCTACAGTGCAGGGCTGCCTGCTGGCTAGCCCCACACTGTAGCACCCTTTTGCCCCAGCCAGCCCCTTCACAGCACATGGAGCCAGCAAGGAGCAGCCCTGGGCTGGTAGGCCGACTCCCCGGGCCTCCTGCCAGATGGGGCTGTACCACCCCAGCTCAATATGCTACAGTCCTGGGCACACCTGTAAACAGTCCACTCAGAAACAGTAAACTCCAGCGCAAGCTGCACTAGAGTTTATTCAGGCACATTAACTACACATGTAGATGTGCCTGCTGGGTAATGCATCTTAAGTGATTTGGGCTGAAAGACGAATGTACATATTCTAATGAAACAAAATCCCATAGGATCCTCCCATGTCAAACAACAGCAGCAAACTGAAAATAACCCCGACCCCCCACTTTAAAAACACCCCCCCCAAAAAATGTAAAATCCCTTCCCTTGTAATATAAATTAAAGAAAGATTTTACAGTGAAAGCATGATGGAATAGAGTGAGAGAAAATTCTTAGGCTTTCATGTGTTATATTTATATTTTATTTATTTGGGGGAAAACAATATTTTGCAGGAATTAAAGGCACGGATTTCCAATTAATTTTTCCACAAAGTGTGTGTAAAGGAAACTGATATTGTATATGTAACAGCCACTGTCCTGGGATGAGCACCAGCAAAATAAGGTGATAAGGAAGGGACAGCATCTCAAAACCAATAAATTTCCCCTCCAGATGGCATTTTTATCTGCAGATGCCAAAAGAAGCCAGACAGGAAATTTGTGGACCTATAGCAGCTATCGTGGTAAACTCATTAAGAGTAAGTGAGTTTTTAAAAGACTAAAAGCGAGTTAATCTGGTGCCTGTGATTAAAAATGGATCTCAGCACTTCAACTCCATCAGCCTAATGTTTACAATTTATAAAATAATTCAATCCATGCCAAGGCATAAGATAGGAAAATATCAGTGAAGGAGATACAGCAGCTAGGCCTGCACTTTAAAAAGGCTCCCATTTCCAAAGTAGCATTCTAAAATTGATGATAATGACAATCCAGACAACAATGCTTCTTTGCATGTGCAGAAACTGTCCCCACTCAGATTCCTGTATAATCTAAACACAGTAAAGATTTGAGGAGAAACATTAATGGGGGAGGGGGAGGCCAAAGGGTATAAGGGACATTTGAGTTTTGGGGTTTTTTTGTTGTTTTTTTTTGCATATAACACTTTGCACAAGAGCCCTCATCCCTGATGTCTCTAGAGACTATTGCAATAATAAAATAAGTACTGTTTTTCAGTAGTACTTTAGTTTATATACAGCTTTTGTTAATAGAGTAAAATGGACAGTAAGAATAAAATAATCTTTATATAATTTATCATTTTTACTAAAAGCATACAATAAGATTATCCATTCTTCCAGTTTACACTAAATTGAAACAGAACATAGTATATGACCATATAAAAAAGATAAAATGAAGCAGAGGACAATGAAACAATGGAGGAGAATTCTATTTGATTTTGGCCTTTATTCTTTGTGCAAGTAACACAAATACACCTACAGAGTATACGACAGGCTTCAACTTGTCAGGTGAAGTTATCCATTGCATTTAGTATGAAATGTTAAGCAGTTTTAAAGTTAGAACATGCTGTGAGCAGTTGCATGTTAAGGGTCAATAGCAATTTTGCCTGCACAGCACTGACCTACCACTAGAGGATGGTAAACAGGGGTATGGCTAGAGCTTAGGTGTCCTGGCTCCTATCTCTGGTCTGGGTTTGGGTGACTGGTGGAGGGGAGATTGAGAGTGGTACATCCTGTAGTACTGGAGGACTGCAAATTGCTTGTTTTATCTGTGTGGAACAGACTGAAGGTACCCAAGATAGGTAGCATGGCCAAGAATTAACCCTCCCTTTAAGTGGCATAACTTGGGAGCCATGCAAAGCACACTTAACATGTGAGCATCCACATAAAGCTTGTTAACTTGTGCTAAGTGCACTTAGTATGACCTAAATGTAACATGTAAGCTTACCCTTGGTGAGAAACCAGACTTCATCAGCCCAGTATTTAAAAGTTCCCATTAAAGGACAGATCTATTTTCCTCTTCTTTCTTCAAAGAACAAAGAAGGCCACAAATAACTATTTGTTACCTCATTCTTCCTACAAGAGCATATTCTGTCTGAATACAGGGCCTGACAACCTGCTCGTGACAATTACAGACCTCAGTAACGGCCTCTCATTGTTTGGGGTTTTTGTTGTTTGCTTGTTTTTTAATTATCTACCTTTAGCTAACAGCACAAATGGGAGTGATGTGGATAGCATCCTCTCTGTCCACTTTGCCCCTTCCCACTTATATCTTACCTTGGGACCACTGCACATTGATTCCTAGTAAGGTTCTACTCAAGGAACAGGAAACAGTCTGTAAACTACTTATCCTCCATGGACAGTAGAGACAGGAAGTAATGTAGAAAAAGGTCAGAAGTCAGAAATTCGGAGATTGCTGCTGATGGAATTTGTGTTTGTAACTGCAGCTCCCATGTGAATTCCAAATCCAAAGAGTGAGGGGACTAAGAGGAAGCTTGACCTCAAATCCTGGAGGTCAAAAAAGTTCCCAAGGTTGTGGTAAACTGTCATCATGGATCAAGCTTAGATTTTACAATGTAGGTGGTTAACAGGCCTGAGGGCATCCATAAAAAAGCAGAAAATGTGGTATATTTATACTCACATGTGACATGCCTCAGAGTATATATAGTTTTTGAAAGACAGAATGACAAAAAAAAAAAAAATGATTTTTCCAGAGTTACAGCTGCATAGAGAAGAGAGAGAGAACCTAATCTTTAGCTGATTCACCTTCCCTTTCCTGCTTAACTAAAGCTGAAACCCTAAATGCTGCTAAAGACTGGTCTCTATGAATGCATCTATGATTTTGAGAAGAGCTAACAGCTCCAAGGCTATGAAACAGGAGTATAGAGACTAGGAGCAGGTAGAAGAAAGCTAAATTGCCCTAAGAAAGGCTGGCTTGATTGATGATAAATCAAGACCCATTGGAGACATCAGAGGAGCATGGTGAGGCACCTGCCCCACCTCAGATTTCTGCCCTGACAGCAGGGCGTGGTACATGGAGCTGCAGCAGTGATGTGATTTCTTCACTAACAGTAGGAAGCAAGACTGCAGTCCAGTTGGACCCAATGCCTAGCAGCAGCAGAGGCAAGAGTGGTGGCACAGAGTTGTGCCTTCTCACTGAGGTGGTGGTGCAGAGTTGTGCCCCTCTCCCCCATGTCAGCACTTATGCTTCACCTATATGTCAAGACCATTAAGAGGGGGAGTTGATCATTAATACCTCAGAGTGAAGAACGATTAGCCATTCAATCAGTTGATTCCCCCAGCTGCCTGAATAGTAATGCAACAGCTTTTGTACTGTGGAACAGGACTCAAAGCAGGGGGTGTCCATTAGGCCTGTGTGAGTAGGGAAGTATTGGATTCGGCTGATTCAGAGGACAATGATTTGATTTGAATCACTGTCCCAAATTGATTCAGCTGAATCAGCTTCAGAAGATTTGGAACTAATTTGGAGAGACTCGATGATTTGTATAGGCTGGGGAGAGCCACAGGAGAAGCCCCTATGGCTGCCCTGCCTGGCCCCTTCCCCCACCCAGCCCAGCCTAGTCCTGGCACTTTTTTAAGTGCCATGCTCACCAACTGCAGGGGTGACGATTGGGGCCTCTAGGCACTCGTGGCAAAACCTCCCTGCACAGCATGGCACAGTGTGGGGGGGCAGAGGGGTTCACTCTCCTGCCTGGCACCTGCTCAACAACTGCTCCATGGTGTGGGTGCAGTGTGGCTCAGCAGGGCACTGCACACTGTGTGGGAGCTAGGGCCGCTAAGGATGAAGTGCTGCCAGGTTCCAGCTGCCATGTGGAGCTGCCCTACTGCCCCTCACTGCATGGGGGAGCTCTGCCACGAGTGCCCAGAGGCCCCAATCACTGCTGCCAGAGCCAGTGAGTGCAGATCTTTTTTTTTTTAATACAAGTAAACAAGTAACCCCCGCCCCAATCCCTCCCTCCCCTCTCTCCCACCCCCAACAGACTTACCCGCTGGAGGCAGCTGTCAGCTGCCTGTTTAGTCTATGGTTGAATCTCTAAATCAGCCAAATTGATTCGACTGCTTCGAATCAATTTGGAGCCTTTAATTGGTCTTCCGATTCGATTCCGATTCAGAGATACAGTCCCTGGAAAAAAAAAAAAAAGAGCCGAATCTCCTCCACATCGAATCAGCTACCAAAGCTTTACGTAGCCCTAGTGTCCATCCTGGTCATAAAAACAGCTTTCCTACTTACTACATGCACCCCAGTTTTGGGGGCAGGTTTTGGGGGGAAAAGTTGGTGCCATATGTGAGAAAAATATGACGCCTCAGTGCTGTGGTGAAACACATTTTCTACCTACCTATATATAGGTACAAATTGCATGCAGTAGTAGAGTAGTTAATTACCTGGGTTTTTTACCGAGTTTTTTTTGCAGGCAGGGTGGGGGCTGTTTTTGCTTGCTGAAACAGTGACTTCTGAAGTTGTGATTCAGGCCACTGAAGCTGTGAATTACCTCTCTGAAGCCATGGATTATTCAGCTAGAATACTGCAGAAGCTATGAGCCAGATTTGATTCCATTTAGCAAGCATCTAAATGGACTTAGTGTGATCCTGATCTGTCCTGTTTAAATCCTTGAAAATCCATATTGCATTCTCTTCTGTAACACACCATCAGCCGGCACAGTATGAATGAGTTGCAAAAAAAAAAAAAGCAGAAAGGACAAGGAGGACCCATCTGCCTTTTGTGTTAAGTGTTTTTCAGGGATTTTAGCAGTGTGAACAAAATGACATTTATGTGCCTAAATCCATTTTATGTGCCTAACAGATGGCACAGAATCTGGACCTACATTTAACCCTTGGAAATCATATCAAGAACATGATAAACAGGAGCTTACTTAAACAAAAGTGATCGTTGCACAATCCTTCCAACCATCCAACTTGCAACAATGATGGTCTTTGGGAACAAAATAATCATCAAATATTGATCCCATTATGTTATATTCAAAACAATCAGAGCTGCAGTTAACAATGTTTTTAATAAGCTTTTGCAACTCCATCTATAAGTATTTGTGTAACAAGGAGCCAGTCTTTGGCAGAAGCAGCACATTTTGTTCCCAAAACAAGCCTTTAACTAATGCTCAGAAATTCCCTTATATAATCAGTGCTCACTTATGTTGATGTACTAATAATGAAATTGTAGCTCTCCAAGAAAGTAATGAACATAAAAATGGAACTGAAATCAGAATCCTATAATGCAGGAAATACTGCTTGGTCAGCTGGACGCAGAAGGTGCATCGATGATTTGAGCTGGGATAAGAGAGTACCATAATGATAATGACTTCCATTAGGTTTACATGCTCAGTACCTTTCCTCCAGAATGCACTTTATAGATGTTACATGCTCTCAGCCTGCTCCTAAGTTAACTGCTGCAAGACACCAAGCACCTTCAGCTCCTGAAGAGGGGGCCTCTCTGTGTAGGG
>NW_005841971.1:2693179-2704340 GCF_000455745.1 Alligator sinensis
CATTAATCCAAGCCAAACACTGCAGTTTCAGGTGATGGGCTCTTTTTTTGGTGTAGTGCAGAGTAAATGCTGAAGAGCAATCTTCCCCCTAAGCAGGACCAGGGTATCAGGCTCCTATGCTGTGCTGTCCAGGCCCCCCCAACCAGTTGTATAGGTTACTGGTGCTGCTGGGTGAACATGGCTGCACAACCTATCTTGAGCCATGCCAGCCTGCCCACACACTTTCCCATTCATGTTGGTCTATCCTGGACAGGCACAAAAAACTTTTTTTCTTGTAACTAGTAGGTGTTTGCAGTACACACATGCATTCACTCAACTGTCATTCCTTAGCATAGGCTCCATGTAGCCCAAAGAGGCCTCTTCATTGTCCCACCACATTGAGGTGAATTTCAGCCTATGTGAACAACAAATCCAAGCCTAACGATGGAATAGGTTATATTTCTTGAAGGTCTGTGTTCTTTATTTTGAAGAGTAAATTCAGAAGCATTAAAGTCTGAAATGCCACTAGTTGAAATAAAGAAAAATAGGAAGATTGGCACTGCATCCCTCTAGTCCTTCCACTGACTGCAGACCAAGCTAATGAACAATTATGGTTCAAGGAACATTGATGAGTATTTACACTAACCTCTAGTGATCTGGAGTTGGAATCCTGTTGGGAGGCAAAAGTGTATTTTTAATTTCTAGGTGATAATCGGCCAAGGGATTTCTACCTCCTAGACCACGTGAAGGCATGGGAATGACTAGCTAACAGACCTTTGGAAGCAGTATTGCTTAACAAGGTCGTCACATTTACAGAGAGTCTGCAAGGATAGTGTTTTAGTGGCCTAGAGTTCAATGAAGCTTTTTTGCAGCCCCTAATCTCTTACTTGACATGCACAAATGGTCAGGCTGAATGAATAGGTCTATTACTGCATGCAAAGGCCTGGCTCACAGTTATTCACTGATAGCTTTCTCTGACTACTCCCATTCCCAAGCCCCATCATAGCCACTGAGACCAAATGGGATGTTCTTCTTCACAGCCACGATACCTAAAGGAAAGATGTTTTCTACGAAGGAATCCTTGCTCTAGATCTCGCTCCTCACACGTTTCTCGCCACTAGCCCAACAAAACCTGGTTGATTAAGTCAGATTGTCAAGCCTCTGGTATCTTGCATGAGGAATTTGATATGAAGAGGTGTAAAGACTTATCTCCTAGGGTAAGAGGTTAATAAAGGTATTGTTTGCCAGTCTGTTAATATAGCCATTACTTTAATTCCTATTAATTTCTCCAGAGATCAGCAATGCATATAAATGATTAAGCAAAATACATTTTTAAATATCACAGAGGGTGAAAAAAACTTCAGCGGAAAGTATCTCTTGAGTCCACAAAAGCAAACTACATCATGTTGCTTGATGTCAGGGTAGCCATGGAACAACTAAGAGGCAAGACCCCTTGAGACACTAAATTGAAGGGGCTGTTCTTCAGATACTAATGAAAGCTCAACATTAAGTTAAATGACACCCTGGGAATAAGAAATGTTGAGAAGCAGGCTGTTAACAAGAAGAGGGCTGAGGGTAGTTGATCCACATTGAATTTTCTAGGCATGTTCCTACCAGGCTCAGAGTACCAGAGCACTAAAGAACACAGGTTAGTTTGGAACTTTTTAGATGACTAATACTTGGAAACAATGCAGACCAATTACCATTGCTGCTTTATTTTGTTTTGCTTTGCTTTTTGTTAGCTTTTGCTTTTAACAAAAGACATGCAAAACAACTCCATTAAGCTTAAAGAATTTCTCTAACCCATTATGTTTACTCAACATAGTAAAAGATAAAACTTGCATTCAAAATATTACAGAATTACAGCCAAAAGGCAGGCCAGGGTGGCACCTTAGAGACTAACCCATTCAGAGAAGCATGAGCTTTGGTAGGTACCAACCTACTCCATCAGATGCTATAAGTTATATTGGAGTAATTGCGCAGTATAACCATTAAATGCATTACATAAGTACAACACTGTACCATAGCACTACTTAAAAGCATAATTAAAATGGGACTTACATTGCTAAATTTAGCCAAGAAAAATAAAAACAAATATATCTGCTTACATCATATACATGTATACCTACAACCAGTCATCTATCACACAACTCTACTTTTGCACCTCCAACCCTGGGCTACAGTAGTGTAACATGGGGTGGGTGAGCAGGGCACATGCTCCAGGCACAGTGCAAAGGAGGTGTGCTGGAAGGATGGGAGGCTGCCTGCCTTGCTCCATCTTCACTTCTCAACTGCAGGAAGCAGCCAGTGTAAGCAAGGTATGTCACTGAGCACAACGTATTCTGAGAATCACAGTTTTGCAGAATGGCAATGGAGTTCACTGCTGCTGGTGGGAGAATTGACCCCATTTTTTGCCGCCAGAATTGTAATTTTTTTGCCCTCTGGAAATGGACCTTGGTTGCAACAAAATGGGGGGAAATTTTCCCTCCGTTACCAGTGAACTCTACTGCTACTAGAGAATTAGGATCCCTGAATAAGATTATACTTTCAGTACCCATGCTGCTTGTTTACTCTCTGCATCTCATTCAGCTTCAACAATGAAAGACAACTCACTGACTCATAAATTTTGGCATCCTGAGTGGGGAGTCCCAAGTACTTATATCCTGGCACAGAGACTGCTACTGCAGGGCCCGAGTTCCACAAATACAGGTTGGTGCTAGTGGCACAAGAGGCCCAGGGCCTGCCATTCTACTATCCCATCTAAAATTGGCACCCAGGGCTGGTACCCCGTTTGCCCACCACTTGTTATGCTATTGGATTGATTCCACTGTTTCTCATCACTTCCAGGTGTTGGGTCTTGCGCACCAGGACAAGGCTGCTGCATTTACGGTTGCAATCATAGAGGTAAAAGTATTTCCCTGGAGTTAAAAAATGTACTTATTAGGCTTTATAAAGACCTATTTGTAAACATATCCAAGCCAGAGATCTAAGATTGGCTGACGCTGACCTTAAACCCATGTTTACACACATATAGGGTCTAATCCAACAGGCTTTCAGTGTATAAATCAGTGGTTCTCACCTTTTTAGACTGGAGGTACCCTGAATTAGGCTTAAGGCACCCCTCAGAAAATACCAGCCCTTAGTTTTCACACTTTTTTATGACTACAGAAAAATAAGAGTTCTTGCAAAGAACTCAGAAAAAACTACAACAGGTCAGAGTGCGTTTTTAATATTATGAATTCCCGTTTGAAATCTCTGGGTTTATCTTGTAAAACATGTTTCCACACCTAACAGTGATAACGTTGTGTGGCATCCCACATCACCCTTGAAAGGGTCTTAAGTCTCCCTAGGGTGCTCTGATACCCCATTTGAGAGCCACTCATGTAACTTATGTCAGTGCTCCGCACAGGAATTCCCTGGTACTCAGTCAGTTTACTGACCAAAGTCAGGGGGGAGAGAGATTTTCTTGAAATGTAAACAGCTTGAACAAGTATAATTTTATGGGGTTTTTTTAAATCTTTCCTTTGGAAAAATTCTAAACAAGCAGGCACTGCAGAGCTACTGGCCAAGCTATGGAATGTGAGTAGGAATTAGTCTTCCTTTTGTGTTGCCCATCACTGGTGCCATGGTAAGCCTAAATGCCCATAGATTCTAGGTCCCAACCTGGGAAAAGGCAGACAATGGCCACATGTAGACTGTCACTGCTGTCCCAGGAGAAGTCACGAGAGCACAGATGTTCAGGATTTTTCTCCCAGAGCAAAAATGGCTGCTCCAGGAGAAAAATAACCTTGGAATAGCCAGGGCTAAAAATCATTCCCAGGAGAGTTTCTCCTAAGACAGCAAATGTCTGTAGGACTTAAACTTCTGAGAGAAGTCACAACACAGTTCCCAGCATTCCAGGGTACTTTGCTTCTTCCCCCATTGGGGAGACTGTGTTGCTCAGTGGAATATATTACTCTAGCTGAGTAGGGAACAGAGCATGTCCCCTCCTGCTCTTCAGGGTCTCATCATTCAAATGTCTGTTCAGGCATCTTCAGGCAAGCTTTTCTACCATGAGAACAAACCCAAGGGAATTCTCAGGTCATTTGAATGTGTGTATGCAGCCAATGATTCATGTATACAACCTCCCATTTTACTGACAGTAGGGGATGTAATGTTTCAGCAAGTGATGCTAATCTAAACCACATCAGTAGCAAACAGAAGTCTATCACATCTACCTATTGTTCACTGTCCCAGGAGGAATATAAAGATACATTGAGCTCATTTTTCCAGTTTATGAAAACTGGCCTTCCAGTCAAGGGTGTTTCAGGTCCATATTCAGTGCTTGTCCTAAGCCACCCAGGGAGACTGCTGAAAGGCCTACCTGTAATTTTAAATATAAAAATTAGAAAGGTGATACAGCCCTTCACACCTTGCCAAATTGATCCCTGCTGTACACTTCCAAGAGATTAGAGTAGCCTTTGTTAAAACGGTGTAGCTAGCTCTGTATTTAACAAAATAACACCCTTTCAAGAAATGAAAGAGGGCAGCTTGTTGACATCTCTGGCAGACTGAGCAAGACCTCAAGTATCCTAAACAAAAATGTAAAAGCACTATTCCCTTTAAAACCTCATATTTTAGGACACATGTTGAAAGGAAACTTTTTTTGCCCAAATGTCTGCTAATTATTTGATACTTCCAAGCTGGAAGCAGCTCTCTCTCAGATGTCCATGGGGAACTCCAGAAAAATCAGGAAAAGTCCACAGAGTCCCACATCCTGGTTAGTACTAGTTGCAAGATCACTTTTCCCTCCAGCATTGTCATTCACATAACAAGGGTCTTAGGGATTATTATGCAAGGATATGTGAAAATGAGAACTTTGGTACCTTGGATATCCACTAAACTGATCTTTCAAACACACAATATGTGCATTTCAGAAACATTAGAAGAACTTGCTATAGTCTATTTCATGCCATGTTTCAGTGCCACATTTTCATTTGCTTTAACACAACGTTAGTGGCAGGAGCATCACAGCTGCCATTTGCCGATTCCCCAAATCTGCCTTTATACAACAAGAACATTCCAGTAGAGAAATAGATCATACATTTGAAAGAGATACTAAATACCACACAGTAAACTGTTACAATACAAAAAAACTCCCCATGACCTCATGCACCTGGTGACCACCTATTGTCCCACATGGGAACCAATAAGAAGAATCACCAAACTACTACAGCCTATACTCAACAAAGACCAGACCTTGAGATAAATATTCCCAGGCCCTCTGCTCCTGGCTTTAAAACAGCCCCCTAACCTTGCTTACTCATCATCAGAAACAAACTCTCCACTACCCAACATCAAGTGAAACACAAACCTTGACTTGGCAAGAAATGCTTAACATGATAGTAATGGCAATGGAGATGTACTGACAACCCCCTCCCCGCCCCCAAAAGTCAGAATCCATGGTTCCTACACATGCCTTTCCCAAAATGTGATCTACATGGTCCAAAGACCCAAGTACCCTTATGGCAACTACATGGGTAAAATGAACAGCAACTATGTACTAGAATGAACCCTCACAGGAAAAATATAGAGGACAGAGACATACACACACCATTAGGAGCACATATCTCACATAACAATCACTCCCTTTCTGACCTCACTTATCCTCATGCTCAAGGAAAATCTACCTTTAAAATGTGAATTTGGGAACAAAAATTCAGAAATGGACTAGAATAACCAAGGACTAAACACTGATATCAGGTGCATGGCATGTTATATTTTGTCCACCTCCTGAATTCCTTCCACAGAAAGGTGAGAATGACCCTCTTTCCTTTTGATAGGCTTTGATCTCCCAATAAGCAGCTTTTCTTCTGCTGTGTGTCTGCTACCCCTGAGAATTTCTCTCAGCACCTCTCCTCTGCTGTTGTTTTACTATGCTGTGCTTTGTTTCCTCTGATCAGAGACATGAGGAAGAATCCCTTGCATTGAAAGCTTGTCTAACTTTATCCCAGCTACATAGCTGATGCAATAAAAGATATCCTAAGAAATCCTTGCCTCTCACATGATTCCCCAAACAGTACTGAATGTCTGCTGTAGGCCAGCATGGCTGTGTTAAGAAGAGTAAATTATTGTTAGTTGAGTACGTGGAAAGTAGGGAGGGGATTCTAAAAATATGCTGACATGCACATACCAGGAAAAAAATAATAATAATTTCAGAGAAAACAGAATTGTTTAAAATAGACTAAAACAACTCATCTCACGATTGGAAAGATGCATCATTAAGATAAATAACATGATTTTCAGGCCAGCTTCTTCCTGTTAAATACAGCTCGCTGTCTGGCGTTTTTTCCAACTGGCCAGGCTTTTGTCACAGCTTTGCATCATAAGGAGGAGGCACCATGGTCAGTTGGTTAGCACAGCAGACTAGGTATTAGGAAACCTACTTCTGCTATTGGCCAGCTGGACAAGGAATTTCCCATCTCTATGCTGATGTTTTTCCTCCTATTTTTCAATCCAAATTTTCTATGCTTTTTAGGGCACTGAGAGCATAGGCTGACTATAGATGCATTTGTTCGCATTCTAATTAGAATACTCCAAAATCACCTCACTGTCATGTGTATTAAGCCCCCATGCATTTTAAATTGGCCATGGGGACACTTTATCTAAATCTCATCTAACGAGCTTCAGATAAGTCCTACAACCTCTTTAAAATCTTGCGGGGACTTGGTACACATGACAGTGAGCCATTTTAATTAAAACAGTTGTCTGGGAACCACTCTAATTAAAACACCCCAAACCCTACCCACAAGCATGTGTATAGGCAGCTATATTGCTGTGCACTGGTATGGGACTCAGCACAATGGAGGTACAGATCTCAAGTCAGTTTGGGACATTTATAGGCATCACACATGTGGCAGGGAGGAAGATGGGTCACTAAACCATGTCAGTCACTTTCAGCATTTACAGCAGCCAGAATATTGATTCTCTCTTCTCAAAAATATAGAAACCCCAGTTAGGCCTCATATTTGCAATGGCTATGAGAGGGTTCATAGAAGTCTGCTCATCTCACATCCCCATGGTAGGACACCAGACAAACATAGGCCCTGCTAACACCTCTAGGAATACTAGCCAGTTTGAAAAAGGAAGCTATTACACACTGTGAACCACCCAGCACTGCATAATGCAGCTTCCTGAATATATTCTCATGTGCATGTTGTACCTGTATCTCTGGGGGTTTTAGGAGACATGATGTATTTTTGATTCACTGCCTTTGGCTGAATAAGCATTTTTACATGCTCACTGCCACAGTTCCTACAGTAACACATCACCTCCAGCCAGTACCTATGTCTGAATGCCAGAATCAGATACCTACCACTGACAGAGATCATTGTATCAATTTCTCAGTTTCAAGCCACCCACCACAAAAAAATCCACACTGAAAATATACCACTACACAATAAGAACAGAGGCTGATAGTTTTGGCCAAGAGGCATAGATCTGGCCAATCCAACTGGTGCCCCAAGTGTAGTTAACATGCAGCCTACCAGTCCACCATGGGCATCTCTCCCACTGCTGCATGGCAGGAAAGGGTCCTGGAGGTCTGCACACCACCTGCACAGTGTGTCCGCATGCCACTGGCACTGCCTACCTAGACAGGGTGGGTCCATGCAAAAGGAGACTGGAGGTTATGTGCTGCCAGCTCAGCCCATGAAGCAGGGAAGGACCCCAGAGGAGTGTGCAGCTGGTGTGATGTGTAGCCCAGGGGCCATATGCCAGCACCATGTGAGGACCCCAACCAAACCAATGTTAGACAGCACTAGCACAGAAGATCCAACTATAGTCATGACATCATGGGTGGGAGAGGTAACTTCAGTAAAGTGCAACAAAGCAAGTTGTTCTTAGACAATGACACCCATTTCATTTTAATGATCTTAATTTTAAAACACATGACACCTACTTCTGGTAAAGAAGCAGAAGTGGAGTAGTTTTGTAATCATGTAAAAACTGAAGTCAGACCTCTAGCTACAAAAGTTTGATGGCATAGCAACAAGAAAGAGCAAAGACACATCAAGGAAAAAAAGAAAACATAAGCCAAGGAGCATATTCTCTGAAAGTTACCATGAAATACAAAAATTAAATTTTACTAAGCTACTAACCAGAAAGCTTTAAACCTTCAGACGCCAGCTTATCCAATACATGGCTGCTCTTCTCAACTCAGGATATGTGAAGATACTTGTGGAATTCAACCCAGATGTACAAGCCCTTTTAAATCTAAACCTTTCTGAAGCACTAAATGAGTAAGATGAGTAGGTTTTTAAACCACCAGATACCAGTCTGTTAATTACAAAGCAGATGGAAACAGATAAGCCTAATTGACTAAGCTAAGGGGGGAGAGCGGATACAAGGTAATGAAAGCATGAAAGGAAGAGTTGTGGTTACCTGTTAAAAGCCTCAAATCTTGGGAGTATTTTTCTTTTCTTTTATGTTTCACTGTTTGATTTTTAAATAGATTCCCCCCTGCCTCCCCACCATACCCCAGTCTGAAAGCCCACGTGATGCTAGTTTCATAAAGATATGTCTGGCAATACTCACCGCAGTTCTATGATGTGTGGGGTCACTAAAGCCTGTGACCATGGCAGCTCCAAGTTAATGAGATGCCTTGAATGTACAAGGGAGAGAGGTAGGAAAGCCACTAGAGGTGGTTCCAACTCACTGCCTGGGGCTGACTTGTCTCTGGGCCTATGCACATGGACAAGCAAAAGAGGAACAAGCCAGTGAAAACAAACACTGTCATTATTTCTTGGCAATCACAATGCCTTATGTATATCATTTAGTGTTTTTTTTCATATTTTCCATGCCCAGGCTAGTCCTTTGAAGGACTAACCAATGTTTATGTGTGTGGAGGTAAACCAGATACTTTGGCTTGGCTCTGACTTCAGATTCGTTGGCTTGCCCAATTCTAGAAATGATTGCAACTAAAATGCCCAACCATAGTGACCATGGCGACAGATGCAATAGGAAATCATGGAAAATAAAATCTGAAATATGGAACTTTCTTAATCCTAGACAAGATCACACATTGTGTCCTATCTCTCTGCGGTTTTAGAAATGCCTCCTTATTTCAAAACCAGTCACAGCTTTGGGCTACAAAAAGCTATCTGGAAGATCTTCTCTCATATTTCTCAGGTGAAATGCTTACTCTACTGAAGTCATAAGCAATTTTGCCATGGCTTTCAACAAAGTAATGATTTCACCAGATTCTATTTTCCATATGTACAAAAAGACATGAACTTTGATCTGTATTAGGATGGTAGCACTTTAATAGGAAGACAAATTTAAATGTTTATTTCCTATATTTTAGAAAGGAAGCAAAAAGAAGGAACATGTCTTGGATGTGGCTTCTATGCATCCAACTACAAAAAACAAATTATCTTCTTTCATTCTTGGAAAAAGGTTCAGTTTCAATGGATTACTGCCACTTCAGGTAAAAAAATAGCAAAGGATTCTTGGGGAATATTTTACATCTAGTTTGCTTCTTAAAAGTAGCATTTTGGATTTGGCTGATATGCTTAATCAGCAAGACAGATGTAAAGACATTTGCAGAGTAGATGTATTAATGTGCTAATTAAAAAATCAGCTAATCCTTTTTCCATCTCTTACTTATTCCTTGCTCTCTCTCCCCTCAAACTTTTGTATGTTCCACACTTTGTAGGGCTCTTCCCTTTAGTTAGGGTGACTGACTAGTTCCCTTCTAGAGCTCATCAGCATTTCTTCTTCAGGTGGGCAGGGCGGAGACAGTAGTGTGTTCAAAGTGGACAGACTTCTGGCCTGAAAGCCTAGAGCCTTGTATTCTGTTACTGGTTCCACCTCTGGCCTGTTGCATTACATTGACAAGTCATTTCAGCTCTTTGTTTCTCTTCCCAATCTCCATCCACCTACTTTTTTTAGACTGCATCTCTGCCTGTTACCTTCCAGCCCCTGATTGCTTTCTCAGCCTCTATACTTTTCTAGGGTCCTCTAATGGTCTACATTTCCTTTTGATCCTCCTCTTCTCATCCTTGACAATATTGTTCTCAGGGTTGCAGCTAAAGAGTCACTAATTCAGAAATATAAACCAGGTTATTGTATTAGAGACTTACTGTGTTTTACAAGCAGGGTCTCTAGATGATCCTATAAAACAAATACCAGTATATATTGCCCAACCTCAATCCTACAGCCAAATGAGGCCCTTAACTATCTAGGAGCATGTCCCAACAACCAATCCCAGGAACTCCCAAACACAGCTATGGAATCTAGCTCATTCAAACATTGTATCACTGGGGGCAGACTCTGGCCATGAGCTAGCCCTGACAAGGGCTGTCCTCAGAAAACATTTCTTCTTGGAAGAAGAGTTAGTGCTGGTGAAAGGTGCTTAGACCTAGAGACCTCCCCCCGTTTACCCACCACAAAGTAGTACCACCTCAATAGTATGGCAGCCTGCGCTCTGCAGGGACTACCGCCATCTGACTGGCAGCCGGTCTTCAGGGTCAAGCAGAACACGGGGAACTTCTCCATCTGTTTCAGACTCTGAGATCAGACGTCTGGGGCAGGGGGCTGGACTTGATGATCTTCAAGGTCCCTTCCTGTCCTAATGTCTATGAATCTATGAAAGGGGCAACAAGCTACTCAGCTGACTAGGACTGTATTTATTATAAAAAATATTTTCCATTTCTGCTGTAAATTAATTCTTGAAATGCTACAAATGATAGGGGAATACTCTGAGCAGAAATGCTGTGCTAGAAACCACATTCCAGTGGTATCAAGAAATCACTTTCTTGTGGTAGAAACAGAATCCTGCTCTCAAAGATGTGAAGACATTTTCTTCTGTGCAAGAGTTTTCAAAGGGGTTGAGATATACTACGCATGGCAAAACTGATCTTATTTTAGATTCTGAGGTACCTTGTGAGCCATAAATCTTTTTTCTCAAACAATTTAATTTCTGGCTTTAATCTTTCATCCACTTGATAGAAGTGGTTTCTTGGTACCAGGCTGAAGGCCAGAAAATAATACTGCAAAATGAAGATTCACCCCAGATCCAAACCAAATTTGCTGTTTCTCTCTCATTGCTATCATCCCTCCTGGTTTTTTGATCTTGCTTTCTTATCTCTGTCTATAAAGAACAGTCTCTCTCTCCCTCTTTTCCACTCTCTGTCCACTCTTT
>NW_005841971.1:2704350-2715989 GCF_000455745.1 Alligator sinensis
GGGTTTCTTCCCTCTGTATCCTGATGTAGTAGTTTCTGTGTTCTTTCTGTAAAAGAATGGAAATTAATTTTAAAAGCTCCTGAGAGCGGTAAGCTTAGTGAATGGGAAGCTCTGGAGCCATTTAATTTAATCAGTTAAATACACTAGAAGACATGCCCTCAGTAAATTGCAGTTGTCCTACTTTGATGCTTTACTAAATCTGAACTTTCTCCTCAATGCCTCAGCACAGCAAAATGTTTCAGCACCTGCTCAAACTTTAAGGACAAAAGGCTCTTTCACGGAGCATGCCGAGTGGATCCCAACTCTGGCTGCATAGCCACAGAAGAGTCTCATCTACCAAACACGGCCCTTAGTGGAAAGTCTCCAATAGCTAGACCTCCCCCTTATTGAATCTTGAATTCTTTCCTGTAATAGCAGAATAGCTTTTAAAAGGGCGGGTGGAGAGTGCTTTCTTCCAAACAGCACATAGTCCAGTTGTTATAGTAGTCTCTTTGGAGACATAGGAGTTTGAATTTTCTCAGGCAAAGCAAGGAATTGAACCTGGGCCTCTAGCATCCTGGACAAATGCGCTGACCCTAAGATATTGTATAAAAGCAAGAAACAGCACCACCTTCTCCTCTAGCTGCATCCTAGAGCATGATTGTGACACCTGGTCTGTTCTTGACAGAAGCAAGGTGATGCCAACCCTCAAGAGAGGTAATCCACTCCAGGGACCAAGGGCTTAACATTTAGGCCCCAGTGTTCTGAATTGTGGCATTTAAGTTCCTTTCTGAATCTGGCCCCAAATGTCTGTTTTGCAATCAAAGGGAAATGGTGTACCTCCCTTTCTGTGTGCAAGTGCTTCTCTTATACACAGTTCTCCCCCTCAAGTCCAAGAAGCCTTCATTCAAAAAGAAAAGCCTTGAAACTTTATATAACCCAGTTCAAAGGAAGAAAAGAGTACACTTTTCTTCAGCTGGTGTCCTCTGCAAAGACACTAATCCATCAGAAAGCTTCATTCACCATTGAACACCTCCCACTCCTGACCTATACAACTGCAGGTCTTTCAATTTGACTGTTTCAGGCTCTTTCCTTGGGGCTCTCAGGAGCTCAGACCATCTCACTGGAAGTAAAAGAATTGTAATTACTTCCATTTGGCCATTTTCTGCATCTTCCTGAGCCTACATTAAACTCTTTATTCCTTCTCTCAAGCACAGGATCTTGGGTAGTTCACAGTCTCTCTGTAAATACTTGCAATGAGTTTCTTCCAGACTGCCAGAGACTTAATTAGTATTTTAATGCATTTTTAAATTCTCAAATGAACGGCACAGTATCCTTCCTTCATCATGTCCTTGTGTGACAAGGTATTTAGCAGAATTAATAGATTCATTGGAATCTGACAGGGCTGTACTGCGAGTGCTTCTGCTATGGCCTCTAACTTGAGACCTTAGCACCTGCTCCACCCCAGCCTCTAGACACTCAGTGAAGATTTAACTATTCCAAACAACCGTGACATCTTCAAATCAAGACTAGATGCTTTCCAGAGGGTCCCTGTAGTCATATATAAACTACTTGGTTCAGTCAGGAGTAACTGGATAAAATTCAGCTAAAAAAAAGTGTCAACCTCAGAAAAGCTGTGATTTATTATTAACAATATTGCATTTTAATATAGGCATATGTGCTCTGTAGATACTTGGAAAAGGGTCAGTGTTTTTCACCAAAAAAAGTGTTGGAAAACTTGAACAAAAATAATAATTTGGCAAACACTTTCAGTTTTTTCAACTGAAAAGTAAGGTAAAACTAAGACAAAATATAAAAATGGATTTATTTTTATTTGTTTTTCCATTAAAAACAACATCTCTGAATGAAATGCACAGTTTCATTCAGGTAGCTATTTCAGCAACTTACAGATACTGTGAGTTAGTAATTACTAGTTTACCCCCTAATTTTTGAGGTCCTAAGCCCTCTTCCCCCTATTGACTACAAAGCACATTTACAAATTGTAAAAATCAGTGGGAACTGAAGGCACTGAGTACTTCCCAGCACTGAGCCCAGAGCTCCACAAAACCTTTTAGGAACCAAATATTCCTAACAACCAAAAACTTGACTCCCAGTAGGATTTAGACTTTATCACTCATTTAAATATCCCTATTTCATTTCCCCATAAACAGTAACAAAACAGGCTGTATTCTATGTGCCTTATTGCACAGATCTCAGGGGTACAACTAGGATGTGGGCAATGCAGGCTTGACCCTACAACCCAGGGATCAAAAGCAGACAACATCCTGATAAGGTTCAAGAGTAAGGGGATCAGGACGCTAAGGTCTGTAAGGTGTAGGTGGTCACCCTCAGTAAAGCAACAAGCTAGGGGGATCAGGGACAGGAAGTAGGAATTCAGACCAGTGCAACTAGCCAAGGGGTCTGGAGCAGGCAACAGTAGCTGTAGGGCTCTGGGATGTGAGTAATCACCAAACTGAAACCACAAGCCAGGAGCCAGCTGTCAGAAAACAGGGATCTGGACTAGAGTCAGGAGCAAAGAGGTGTGGGGGGTGTCAGGAGTCAGGCACCAGGAACTAAGAGCAAGAATGAAGCCAAGAAGCAGGGAGGCATATGTCCTGTTAAGTGGCCTTTTGGTCACAGAAGAAGCTGTTGCTTTCAAGCAGCCACACTCATGCAGCTAAGTGGGGCCAGCTGGAAGTAGTCAGGTTATTGGCAGCCAGGCTCACTTGGGTAACCAAGGCCAGCTGGAGGCAATCTAGCCTGCTGCTCTGACTCCTGACAGTGGAGTCATTATTCATTAAAAATAGGGTCAACACAAATCCTATGACACTTTTCAGACTCTTCGGCCAAGGTTTTCTCTGCCCAAACCACTGAGCATGAGGCAGTGCTCTGTTTATTACCTGGGTGCCCCTCTTCACCCTAGCAGAGATAAAGCAATCTTAATGGAAGATAAAGTGATTCCTGCCCAAAAGTCAGACTCTATCCTACATAACCTTATTGCCAAGCTTCAGTTCAGAAAAGCATCCCCACCTAAGAAAGTACTTAAGTGCTCTCCTGAGTCAGGGCCATTGTTCTTACTAACATTAGTCATTGGATTGAAGTCAATGGGAGTACTCTATACTGAGCACTAGGTTCAGTGGAAAAGTTTACAGGGTTAGGTCAGCAGGCCCCAATCTATCAAGGTGAATCACATATTGACTCTGAAAATCTCAGCTGCTGTTAGTAAAGTAAGATAATCTCCTTATTCGTTTAATGATTTCAGGGAAATAAATAGCTAGCTCTCTAAAATCTGGAAACCAAACGAGCACCTACAGCCATCTAGTATTTGAAGGGTCATTATATTTCTTAGGCACGCATTATGCCTTTCATGGTACTATATTATTACAAACAAAAGTCACAAGTGAGATATTTATTCTACTTGATCTATTGATTTCCTCAGTACAGCATGCACTGAAGGACATCCAGAACTGCAGATTGTGTGCGTTTTAAAAGCAGTATGGCCCTAAAAAGGTCAAAAAAGTAATTGGGAGATAATACAATTGTGTGAGATTATATTAAAGCCTACAGTTATTCACTTTATTACATTTTGTTGTGAGCCACTGAACTGACTATCTATCTAGGTTGAAGTTGATTCAGTTAAGTTTAGGAATACACAGAAAATGAACATTTCAATGCTATCTTTGGTTTCTGTTACCTAGGTCAGAGTTCAGATCACTGTGGGCTAGAATTTTAAGGGTTTTGTTGTCTTTTTTGTCTAATTTCCATTGATTGAAGTCCTTGAATAGCCTTAAAAATCTAGCCCCTTGTAAATTAAAGTCCTCTAGATATATCTGAATTTGGCTATGCCATTTCAAGGAAAGGCAGAAGTCCAGTATATGGGTTAGACCTGAAATTTCACTCTGATAATTATTGCAATATAAATTCTTATCAGAAAAACAAATCAATTTTCTATGAATTGACTGAATAAGTTATTAAGAGTTTGGTTTATTCCTATATTACCTGTGCTTAGCTTCATTCTCTCTCATTTGATATTCATGGATTTTTTTCATTCCATTTGCACATACTTCAGAGAAGGATCCTTGCTCTGGTTCCCTAGCCAAATATTCCTGGTGAAATTCAAAAAACACATAACATTTCTCTTTTGAACTTCATTGCAAATCTGAAAACCAGGCCTAGTTCACTGAGAGTTTTCAAACCTTGCTTTCAAATTAGTCTGAATCCACTTCGGAGTGACTCTTAACCCAGTATTGAGAAAACATTTAAAGCTGCAAATGTGACAGAGCCTTCAAAACGATCTGAAACGCATGTTATCCAAAAATAACCAGGTGAAATTAAAGCTATTTTTTAATATAATTCAAAACAAAGACTATTCTCATGCGCACAAACCCACCCAAAAGAAAACAGAATCTCATACATGTCTCAAAGCAAAAGAGGACCCATCTGTTACAGACAACCAACTGGGTTACCTTGTGAAATAATCTCTGCATCTCTATGGTCATGGGAGTCCATTTATCCTCTTCTATGTGAATTCTGTGTACATTTAGCAAACGGGAGTTGCAATGAACTATCATTTGGAACAGCTCAAGTTTGCAGTGCTGATCAGCGCCTTGTATCCATGCAAGTGGTATTTCATGCGTCTTGCGTGCATTAATTCCATTGCGTGGGATACTGTGGGACAAAGTCTTCTGCTCTACCTTTGCTGAAGTGCTGCACTCTATTACTCCTGCAGTGGGCAGAAAGACAAGTGTCAGGCTTGGATTAGTTTATCCTAATTCCAAGATAAAATATAGTGCTTTATATTAAATAGAGTACAATTCTATCAGTGTAAAAATCTCTGTCTGATTCTCTGTACGAGCAAACCCTTTCCCCTACTACTCTATCCTAGGCATTTCAGTAGGTAATTGTGATTTTATGAACAAGAGACTTTTTCCTGGTACATAATGTCCAGAAATAGGTTGCAAGTAATCAAAGTGCGTCTCTAATAATCAACATTCACATCTGTAAAAGAACTGAACTCCTATGCATCTGTTCTGAGTGAAGACCTTTGACCAAGCAGTGCCTGCGCTGAGGTCAGTGTTGTGATAAAGAGTGATGACAATAGCTGAGTGGGACTCATTTATGGTTAGCTCCTACCAGACCTATGCAGAGGAGACTTTTCAAACTGGGGACAGTGTGCAGTTCCATAACAGAATTAATAGATACCAACAGTCTTGTATGGTAGATACTCTTATATGACTGAACAGATCATCTCCCCTGTCCGTAAAGAGCTGAGCCCTATCCAAAGCACCTGGCAGCCCACTCCTCAAAAGACATCTTGAAGAAAGTATCCTTGAATCTGATGGCTGGCTGCAAAATTGCAGGAACAAGCTATGAGGAGATAACAGGTCATCCATATAGTGTCATATTGAGGCCCATTTTTACTGAAGGCTTCATTTGGAGCAGGGCATGGCTGGGACCACCAGTGATATTATAGTAATGATGGACATGGGCTCACAGGGAGGGTAAAGATAACAATCAGAGTAAGGGGTAGCTTCCATGTGGATTTCTCTCAGGCAAAGCAATCATGTTTCCAAGAGTCTTTGTCTGAACCACTGTGCTTCAGCTCCAATTCCACTGCCTTTAAAACATGCTAATGTGCAGTCAGAACCACAGACATTGTTCCTAAACTCCAGCCCCATTTAAAATCATCTACAAGGGTGAAGACCAAGCAATGTTCCTCCATGGTGCTGTTCATGCTTCAGTCTTTTCTGGTAGTACAGAGAACCTTGGCTAGGCCTGGGGAATTCTAATTCAATTACATGGGAGTCACAGAAAGCATTTCAGTCCCAAGAATATTTCAGCCCACTATTGTGGAAACGCAAAGGAGGCAGCTACACGTGCCTCTCACTGCACATGTGCACCTCACATAGCAAGTACTAAATGACTGCACAGTCGCCGCTGGTACTGTGCAGTCCTGATGGCGCATGGTTATTTTTAGATGCTACATGAGCTATGGCCACATAGCTCGTTACTACGGCGACGTTGCATCAGCATCATGATTTGTGCCTGCCAACGCTGTGTCACTATAGCAATGAGCTATGTTGCTGTAGCTCATCACTATGGCAGTGTAGCGTCTCATGTAGACGTGCCCAAAGAGTCCCTAATCCTACATGTTCAGCCACTTTGGGAGATACCAGCCTCTGTAAGGATGAACATGAGAACCAGGTGCTTTCTGCAATCAGCATCCCTGTAGCTCTCTTCACACTTCAGGGAGCTACACATTACATGCATAGTAAAAGAGGTGAAAGCCTACAAGAACAAATGCATATACATGTAAAATGTGTGTGTGGGGGTGGGCAGGCAAAGAAACATTTCTTAATAACTACATGGTGTCTTGTTCTTCTCACTCTGCTAAGTTCTCAGCTATTAAAATTTGCTGATGGAAAAAGAGGGCACACAATTAAATGTGGAAACCCGAAAATTTATTAAATATCAGTGCTAGGATAAGTCATGGATAATTGACATTTTATGTAACTTCAGGTACCATCCTTATGATCCCATGTTTTAAATCAGGAACCAGTTGCATTTCAACAGTCAATGAATCAAAGTGATCACCAGTTTACTGTGACTTGATGTATACTCCAATATGTGCCTCCTGATTAAGAGGATTTACTGCATGTACCTATCAAGATATAGCATATAATTGAGATGCACATGCTGCAAAACTCCCCTCTTACATTTTAATAAACCAAATTATAACAATATATTTAATGATAAAATTACAAATTAATACCGCTTTAGA
This sequence comes from Alligator sinensis, assembly GCF_000455745.1. Classification (NCBI taxonomy): domain Eukaryota; kingdom Metazoa; phylum Chordata; order Crocodylia; family Alligatoridae; genus Alligator; species Alligator sinensis. The sequence continues at coordinate 2,711,111 of NW_005841971.1, forward strand.
AAGAATAAAATAAAATTCTCAGCATGAGGATTTTTAATACAAAATAGAAATTTCATATAACCTTTCTTCACTTGCTTGGTGTAGAATGTTTGTATGCCTGCTTGGGATTAATATGAGTCTCTTATTAAAAACACAATTAACTACCTCTGACTAAAACTTGAAAACTTTTTCTTACTCATTTAGAACTCTGGATTTATAACACAGGCAACTAATCCCATCTCTGTTACCCAATGGATATCAAATCAACCTCATCCTCCCTGCTGCTCAGCTCTTTTAATAATATTCTAATGTTCTAGTATGATGATACAGTGTAGTAACACTATTGTAAGATGTGGCCATTTTTATAGAGCACTACAGGACTACTCTAAGAAGTTACATTTGTCATGTGATTGACCCCTTTACAACACTCTACAGCCATGCCCTTACAGAAGGGCACAGCTGCAGAGCGCTTTAAAAGTGCCTGATTGCATGACAGTCTGACCCCTCATTAAATGACACTGCTTATTAAAAGACATAACAGCTCGGTTGTTGCTCTCAGGGTGCTGAGAGATGTGCTGTAACTTATGGTCCTTCATAGAAAGTGCCATGAGTTACAGCATCTCCCCCGACCCAACAGACATTCGCTGTTCGGTCCAGGGGGTTGAAGGATCAAGCTCCAGTTTGAACTCCTACATATCTGCAGGCACTCTTCCCTAGCCCCCTCACCTCATCTTGCAGCTCTAGTGCTGTCTTCAGAATGCGGGGGGGGAGGGGTTGATTTAATGAGATAGTGCAGATAGTGCCATCTTTACAAAACAACTCAGATCAATTCATATTCATTTAGCTGTCACCAAGTATTTCCTTCCAACCTACCAGTATGTGATGCATTGCCACAGCAACCAGGGGAAAAAAAGATGTGGAGACAGAGGCTATTTAGAAAATTCTGAGCCTCTAAGATGCATGTAAAATGCACAACTTCATTGCCATTTGGCTAATGTTAGTCATGTTGGTTTAAAAAAAAAAAGGCTGAGGAATTTCTAAATAAATGCCACTCCAGTGGCACACAAAGTTCACCAAAAAACCCTGATTTAAACAGAACAGGCTTTATGTGATGAGGTCTCTCATCACCCAACAGTGAAATATGAAAACACTGTTAACAATATTTGCAACAACAGCAGCAACAAAGTTATCCTCATAGTCTTTACTAGTGGTGATTTACAAGCCTAAGGCAATGTTCTCATTGCCACACACAGAGATCAACTCAATGTTTAGATTGTGCCCAGGCTGAGCTCCAGGACCTCAAGGAGGATTCTCAGTTTCTCACACCGTGGGAGGTTAAAAATCAAATTAAACTGAGGCTGTAGTTCAATGCTAACTAAAGTAGAATTGCTTTGGAGAAATCGGTTACTGGAATTGGAATTCCAAACTATCTGACTAAGATCAATGTTAAAGGGGGTGCTTAGTGTTGCCAAACCAACACATTATACACATTCCCCTAAGCCTGGGAAGTGATCTGTAAAAAAAAACATCCTTTTAAACTAGCTCCTACCTTTATAATGGGCCCACCCAAAAGCCTCTACTCAACACCCTCAAACTTCAGGGTGTTGAGAAAGCAGTCCTAGACCTGAAATTTGTAAATAAGCAAATGGATTGATTGATGCAAATGAGCATCTTGATTCTCCCTTCAGTTTAGAAGACAAAGATGGAAATTAAATAGTTACTTTAAATCCCTGCAATCTTATTCACCATCTTTTTTCTGATGTTGAGAGAATGACATAAGGTATATTAGAAAAAAATCTTTAAGGTGATACATGAGAGAGACAGGAAGGAGAATAAAAGAAAGGCAAGTACTATACAGAACTATAACGTGCTGTTCCTAACTGGTGTCTCCCCCACCCTCTTGAAAAGAACCACTGCAAAGGTACAATCCTTCCTCTCAAAGATCAGTCCCAGGCTTTCCGTCCCAAAACAGAGACTCAGCCATCTGTTTGGTGTGAAAACAAATTCTCCCCGTGTGGCTACAAGCTGAGCTAACACAAGAAACATTTCCTATTGCCCAAGGTCTACAGATGATGAGCTTTGTCCCAGGGCATTGTATTCAGTTTCAGTCTCTGAGCTGTGGATCAGACTGGGGCTGGGAATCCCACCCTCGCCCAAGTATGAAGGAAATGGTGTTGAAAGCAAAGCATTTGACTCCAAGAGGGAGAATTATCCTGGAGGACTAAACAGTTAGCTCCAAATGTATAAACTGTGCCAAGGAATTTGAGTCAGTGGTTGCATTAAACTAGGAGAACATAGCACACTACATCTCTCTCTCCATGTGTATATATAATAAACTGAAGGAAGGAGGGCAATGGATAGGGACTGTGCAACAGAAAAAGGAAAGCCCTTATTTAATACAGCAAAGAAAGAAGAACATTGTGATTGCCAAAGTATTGCACATACACAGATGGAAAGAAATAACCGAAGAGATTCTGGTGTTGAACACATACAGCTGTCAATTATTTTATACATATTGCATTTCTACAGTACCTGTTTATATTTGGTTATAAAATAGCCACCAACATCCCTTATCAAATACCCACCCCTCCAGCCTAATTAATTCTGAATCTAAGATACAAGAATATGGCCAGGATTTCTGATTTTGGGGGGCCTGATATCCAGGAAGTGTTCAATACGCACCTTCTGACAATCAAGCCCCTTTAAAATACCTCACAGTGAGTACCCAAAATCAGTCATGATAATCTTAGTCCTGCACAATTTCTTGTAAACTGTATCACTAAGTTGCATGCAGTGTGCACATTCCTTCAATAGTTCAGTGGGGAAATTTCAATTTTTCATATCAACCTGGACTGCCTTCTGCATATTCCTTCAGGTGCCAAAATCATTTTTGGTAATATGAACAGTATGAATCAGAGCAATGAGAAAAGCCATCTAAGAAAAGAAATGACCCTTAATTAGCCAAACTAGCAAGGTGCCAGGTTCCACAGCAATTTTCCCCTCTGTCTGTACATGATAATTTTTTAACACTGCATCTGATCAGCCCAGTTATTTGGGTGTCTAAGGATGGGTCACAGCAGTGAGTGAAGCACAGTATAGATCAGGTTTCATTTTTATCTCAAAAAAATTTACAGAAACAACTAAAGCATAAGTTTCTAGGAGCTTTATCTTCCTGCAGAGCACCTCTTTGTAGTAGTTGGAGTGCTGAGGGCTAATGTCCAAATTCTTTTATATAGGCCAACATCTAACTCTCTCTCCCATAATCTTATCTATTCCACCCCTGACTGAGCATAGGGTGCCTTACAACAGTCAAATTCACAGGTCCCATTATTCATAGACTGTTAGGGGCTGGAAGGGACCTTGCAGATCATTGGGTCCAGCTCCCCGCTCTAGGCAGGAAGACAACTGGGGTTTGGTGACCTCAGCGAGGTGACTGTCCAGTCTCCTCTTGAAAACCTCCCGGGTAGGTGACTGTATCACCTCTGGAGAGAGTTTATTCCACAGTCGGGACACCTTGACTGTGAAGGAGTTTTTCCTGGTATTAATCCTGAAGAGACCTTCCAGGAGTTTGTATCCATTGGTTCTGGTCTTCCCTGGGGGTTCTGTGCTTCCCTAATGCACAGTTGTTCACCAAGCTCCTGGTGCACTCCTCTGATATAGCAGTAAGCCGCTATCAAGTCCCCTGTCAACCTTCTCTTCTTTAGGCTAAAGAGGCCCAGGTCCCCCAACCTTTCCTTGTATGGCTTACCTTGAAAGTCCCTGATCATACAGGTGGCTCTTTTCTGGTGGCTCATTACTTCCATGACAAAATCCTATCCTCAAGTATAAATTTCTTAAGTAATCTAGCTTGATTCATAGATGCTAGGGTCAGAAGGGACTTCAACAGATCATCAGGTCCGACCCCCTGCCTGGGCAGGAAAGAAGGCTGGGGTCAGGTGACCCCAGCCAGATGCCTATCCAGCCTTTTCTTAAGACCCCCCCCAAGGTAGGGGAGAGCGCCACCTCCCTTGGAAGCCCATTCCAAATTTTGGCCACATTTACTGTGAATAAGTTTTTCCTGATATCTAGCCTAAATCTGCTCTCTGTCAGTTTGACTTGGGTTCAGTGCAGACTCAAAAACTCATCTGAGAACCAGGATGAATGTACAGGTGGTTAACCCATACTGCGCTCTGCATGACCACAGCTTCCCTAGTTTAATACTAACTTAGTATATCTAGAGTACACTGGAATCACATCAGTAACTGCATTACAGACAAGTCATTGGTTAGCAACCTAAAATCCATTAATTTCAATAGGATATAGGTACCTGCTGCATTTTAAGGCTTTTGAAACCTTTAAAAATCTGGCCTGTGGGAGCCTAAACTTCATTTAAAGTCCAAAGGACTAATACATCTCAGTGTTTTTTTAAAGTAGTTCTGTGGCAATATAGCAATCATTAGTCCCCATATTCAGTGAGCTATAGGCACTAACATGGACTAAGAAAGATGCTTTGCCTGAATTCTGTCCTTCTTTCTCATTGAGTTTTCATATAACTCCTAGTCCCAGGCCCTTAAAGAAACACTAGCTAAGGTTTTCCCCAAGTACTAACTCACTCCCAAGACCACTTCTCACCCACTATCTGCCTCTACCTGTGCCTGGGCCCTCATGGACCATAAGCAACTGGTGCCACCTTAGTCGGGGGGGCATGTGCCCCCTGTGACCAGTCCCATCAACCAAGGGGAGGTCCCTCCATGGCTGATCCCGCTGACCAGGTGTGGGGGGTGTCTCCCCACAGCTGATCTCACTGCCCGGGAGCACCTCCGCAGCTGATCCCAGGATGGCTGATCACTGCAGCCAATCACTGCAGCCACTTCTGGGAGTGGCTGGGGGCGCCTCTCGGGGTTGTCTGGGTGCGGAACGG
>NW_005841971.1:2716336-2727305 GCF_000455745.1 Alligator sinensis
TTCTGGGAGTGGCTGCAGTGATCAGCCAGTGTTTGCAGGGGGGTGCACTGGTTCTCCCACCTCCATCCCCACCCATCACCTAAGCATTGAGCGCAGCCAGTCAAGGGGTGCACTGGCACTCTCAAGGGGTGCACTTGCACCCCCAATGTGTTGCCACTGTGATGGACCATACCAATGAACAAGGAAGAAGAACATCTGAAGCCTCACAGCTCCTTAAAGTGGGCACACCACCCTGCTGCACCCAGCCCTAAGCTTAAGAGTGTACTTAAATCCATCCCTACTTAACAAAGTATTTAAGCATGTTCTTAAAATTAAGTAAGTGCTTAATCTCACTAAAGTCAATGGGATGTAAATTGAAATGTTTTGCTGAACTGGAGCCAGAGGGATGTCCTGCTTAAATGGAAGCATGTGCTGAAGTGCTTTGGGGAGCAGGAGCTCTTGCTATAAAACAATGTGTAAACCTAGAGAATTTATCACTATGGTCATGATTTAATGAAGCACTTAAATCTTTGTCCATTTAATTTAATAGCACTATTTATATGCATATTCATACACTGAAGTATTGAAGTAAATGGAGGTTCTGCCATTCACTTCACTATAAATAGGTGCAAGGTCAAATGTAGTACTTAAGGAATAGATGTATGTATTTCAAGGTATGTAAAAACAGATACACGCCTTGCAGCAGGGATTGAAAGCAGAAAACTCTTCTCCATCTCTTCCAGGGAAGTGCTATAAACATTAGACTACAAAGGCAGACTCCCTCTTGCTAGAACAGAAGAGAATTACTGGCAATTCAGTGAAAAAGATTCAACAGGAAAGAAATGTCATTATGACGCTAAAAAAAAAGAATCATGATATGACCACACCTTGAATACCACACGCAGCTCTGGTCCTTCCACCTCTAAAAGGATATAAAAAATATACAGAAAAAGGCACCAAGAATGATCAGAGGCATGGAAATATTTTGTACAAGGAGAGACTAGATAGGCTATGACATTTTGGTTTAAAAAAGAGACAGCAGAAGGAAGGGGAGGGTTAAAAAATCATGAATGGCACAAAGAAAATAAATAGTGATTTACTATTTGCCATCTGTCACAATACCAGAACTAAGGGACACACCATGAAGTTGTATGAAGCATTTGCTCTGCCACTATGCAATTCAGGATATCAAACTAGATGAATCTGGGGTCTGACTCAGCATGACATTTCTCATATTCATTTTGAATTGCCATCCTGGAGTTGCATTCAGAAGGGAAGTAGGCAATGTCTAAGTCAAGCCACATGCTGAGACCCACTGAATCTTGGCCTAAGTGTCATACTGAATGAGGGCCTAGATGAATTAAATTTAACATCGACTAATTAGAAAAAGATTGGCACTACTCAGCAAGCCAAACAGTGCCAGTAAATGCCCAAGAAGAATAACCGAAGACAGTATGGAGCAATTTTAAAGGAAAATGTATAAGTTATTTAGACCTACTCCTGCAAACACTTTGCACAGGCTTAAACTTTACACATACCATGAAACAACATGCATGGCTAACTGGAGGTGCTGTGCCAGGATAGCTGCAGTGAGAAGTTACATTTCACCTACATTTTAAGAATTATGGGAGTTATTCAGGGTCATTTGTGGAAAAAAAATGTTAGTCAAATACACATAACTTGCTGACTGCAAAAATAAAACTGAGTTTAAAAAAAGAAGAAAGAGAAGCAAAAGTGATAAATTGACTTACATTTATTTTACTTGAATTTTCTCCTCATACGGGAAAACAAACGAGTATTTACATATTGTAAAGTCAAGTGTCTAGCCACCAAAATAATGTCATCAAAAAGTCATCAGGAATAAAAAAAAAAAATTAGTATTTGAATACATTTTTCCCTTCTGTAGTTCCTTCTTCCTGAAGCCTAAATAAACATGAAAGCAGCAGCCACATTCCATCTACTGGAAGTTTGGCAGAGGCTGTGGGTCTGGTGGCTTAAAGCGTGAAAACTTTTCCCTTGGTAGACAGCACATAAAAGCCCTCAGGGAATTATCAAACTAGAGTCACCCACTCCAGTGTATTAAGACACTGCATTTTAGAAACACTTGCTTCTTAGCAACCCCAGGAGAAATACAAGCACTGAGAAGCACCAGAGAAAGGTTACTTGTCCTCATGTTGTATATGTACCACAAGGTGTGATAAATTATACCCCTCAGATGAATACCAGCAGATCAGAAAACTGTAACGGGGGCTGCTAAACCTAAACACAGGGTAACAATTTGGTCAAAGGAGCAGTTTTGTCATGGTAAGTATTCATAATAAGTGGGAACTTTATTTTATAAGACCTTTATCCTGCACAAAAAAATTAGAGGTGCTCAGCACTTTCTAAGATTAAGTCCCCAAATCCTAAATGGTTTGAGACTTGCCCACTTGAAAGATCTCTCTCTCTCTCTCTCTCTCTCTCAATGGTTTGCTACTTCAGCTGTGATGAGCAAAAGTGTCCAAGCCAAAATCCCCTCAATGTGATAGAGAAGAAGGATGGGTGTTAGATTTCTGCTCGAGAGATTGTAACAAGATTCCACTCTTGTTCCCCCCAAAAAAGTCAGAAACTACCAACTTCCATCATCCTCTGCAAAGCTCCCTGTTTGCCCAGGGCATATCAAGAGGGTGGTACTTGGAGTGACTGCTGATGGGGATTGAATTTTGATGGGGAGAGTTCAAGCTGTTGTGTTATGGATGAATCTTTTCTAGATCTTGGTTTGGATTACACTGTTATATTAAACAATGTCAAAGATACCTAAAGTAGCATATAGGTACCACATTTCACCTATTTTTATTATAAACTGAGAAAAACAAATCTGGTGGTAAAAAATCATTGTGGAAAATTCACATGCTGAAGGAAGCTGTATTAGTGCTTCAACAATAGCTGGCACTTTTACCGCTGACCCAGGATTGATCCAATGAACTAGCACAGTACTAAAGGAAACTATGTTGTAGAATGTGCCATTTTTCAGATGAGAGGTAAAACTAAGGTCATGACTATTTCAAGTTATTGCAGACCCTCTCAGAAGGCAATGCTTATAAAGTGGAGGGACATTACCTTTAGGACCTTGTACAAATGGTAATTAAATTACCTAGCTAAATTTCCCCCCCATAGTTTTACTTTGATAGATTCAATTGGATTCTTCTTTTCCAACATCAGTTACATTCTAATACTATAAAGCAAACTGACTCAAAAAATAACTTAGTCATTTCTCTTGCATAATATTAGATCCAACTTACTAATGATCCGTATGATCCTTGCTTTAAACTAGGCTCTTCCATTTTCAGCCAACATGACTCTCTCCTGAGACACCATTTAGCAAAGCCTTTAGTATAGGTCCACATTAGAAGAGGCAGCCTCACCCCCACATGCTGCTCTGGGTCCATTGTTTCTGGCTGCCCTCAATAAACTATTATAAATAATATACACAACCCCCAACCAATTGTAACAGAGATTTTATCACCATGGGTTTGTGAACGTCTCAAGCTTTAACAGGGGCACTTCACATGCAATATGAAATGAAAAATAAAGACATAAACATTCCAGTCATACCAGGCGTTCTCCCAACAGCACTTTTAAACAAGTCTAACCGTTCATGGGATGAAGCAGAACTGGAGACTGTCTGCTTCGATTTAAATCTGTCCCTGAATGATGTCCATGAGTGAGCAGGGAGAATTACAAGTAAAGGAACAAATAAACAATAAGAAAAGGAAAAAAAATTAAAAAGAAAACCAGACATTTTAAACAACCGAGCTCCTGGATGATTCCCAGGCTAGCTTCTGATAAATTGAACTTGGATTCACAAAAGCTTGTGCTCACAACATATTATCTTATTTAGTTAGTCTGGAAAGGTGCATAACTACCCTGCCTTGTGACCAACTTCAGACTCACACAGATAACTACCTCTCGGGCAGTAGTGGATTAAGTTTTATTGGGGCCCTGAGCAAACAAAAAATTGGAGGCCCCCCACATCCCATCAGAAACATGAATGTATCAAAAATCATTAATAAATAGACCCATTAAATGTTTACACGGTGCATTAATAAATAAAGCACAGCACACGCTGTCAAAATTAGCTACTCAGTTCTGCCACACACCAAACTGAATAAAACAACTGCCTTTGGAAAATGACTCATGCATGGGATCACCATAAATGTATAACAGCATGGAAGGACTGATGTTTTAGTATCGTGCTCACTTAGACTCTTTTTTGACTATTTTTTTAAATACATATTTTACTATTGTTGTAGAACCAGCTCCTGGGAACCGGGGGCCTCGCTCTGTCTTGCCATCCCCCAGTGCGAGGCCAGAGAGAGGAGGTGCCAAGTGGAGGTCCTGAAGGGCACAGCTGCAGGCAAGGGCTCTATTCCGCAAACACATCTACGCCATGGAAGCTGCCTCCCCTGGGGCAGGTGCCCAAGTCCCCAGACAGCCGGGGAAAATAAAGACTTCTCACCCTCCCCCATGGGGCTGTGGGGCATCCTCAAGTTGGCTTGGAGCCCAGAGACCATGGGAGGGCTGGTACTCAGACAGCAGAGGCCCCCTGCTGGGTTGGCTGCCCCTGGAAAAGTTTGTGGCCAAGCCAGCAGAGCACTTTCCTCCAGCCATGCCAGGACCCACTGGACTGCAGACCACACTCACCAGGGAGCCCTGCACTGCAGGATGGCCTGGGGTAGTGGAACTGCAGCTGGTGATGTGAGGAGCACAGCTCTGTGCTGGGACCTCTGCTGCTGCCAGGTGGGCAGGGGATGCCTCAACAGAGCAGCGCGGGGCTCGCAGCAGCAAGGAGCTTCCCCACCCAGCCCCACTCTGCCCTGCTGCACTGGGTCCCACCTGTTGGGCTGTGGAGGCCCCAGGGAGAAGGGGGGGCAGCAGGGCAGGGAGCCCAAGCCAGCAGTGGGCAGCCCATATTTGCCCTCTCTCTGGGAGTGAGTGCAGCAGCAGGGAACTAGCCCCACCACCCTTGCCCCCCAGACGAACCACCCGCAGCTCCATCCCACTCCCCACCAGGTCCCTCCAGTTGCTCATTCCAGCCCTGGGCACCAAACACCATCCCAGCTGGGCAGCAGCCCCAGCCCTAGCCCTGCCCAACTCCCTCCCTCCTTATGGGGGCCTCAATCTCCCCTCCCCCCTGACAGACTTACCTGTAGGAAGCTGTCTCCAGGCTGCTGGGCAGCCATGTGCGAGTATGCACATGCACATGGCTCCCCCTGCCTGACCATCCTTCTCCCATTCCCCCCAGCCCCTTGAAAGCTGGAACTCTGCCATCCTGCAGAGCTCTTTGCAGACTTGGAAAATCTGCATAATTTCTCTGTTAAAATAAAAAGTCTACATTTTTCTTGGATAAAAGGGGAACTATGTTATTTTTCCATTTTCCCATGGAAAATAGAAAACCCAGATCCCTGCTTATTAACTAATAACAATATGCAATACTGGATCTAGAACTCAAGTAGTGACCTCATAGTCCAGGAAACAAAAATATTCCAGTGCATGAAAATCTGAGTTAAATAAATGTTCAATTTAGCTGCCTTTAGCCATAGGTCTTTTTCATTCATCAGGCATAGGTCTCAAAAGGGAAAATGGTAGGCCAATTGGATAAAGTAGATTGCCACAAAAAATGCATGGTCTAGTGTTTGAAATTTTCTCCCCATATATCTTTGCTCTCTAAATATGCTCAACCATAGTTTAATCACTGGTAACTACTGTTCTCTTCAGTTTTCTCTCTGTATATTCATATCCATGGCACCAGTGAGTTGCAGAACTGTTTTGAAAAGCTACATCTACTGAGGGATGCATGCAAGAGCTCATGTGACAGTGAGGCCACTGAACAAAGGAAATTCAACCCATACTCCCTCAGGTTTTTCCTGGACTACAGATTCCTGATACAGGGCTCAAAGGCTGAGAGGAGAGTGGGCGAGTAATGTGAATACCCAAAGGTGATGCTTGAATAACAATTACTAGCAAGTAATTTTTCCTGACTCTCTCAGAGCCTTTGTGCATTTCCCTTGTGGCACATTAGTGGCAATGTTGCATCAGGAAAGATGCTGGCTGAGGAGTTCTTAGCTAAATATGGACCACCATACCCTCTCTTAAACAAAGCATTGGAGTGCAATGCTAAGTCCACAGAGTAGTTAGTGTCTGGTGAAAGTGTCTACCAAACAAAATGCAGGCATTTTGCAAATCTTCAGCAGGTGAGCCTTCCCATATTAAGCTACTGATGCTGCAATAGTTCTTGCAGAGTGTATATTTAAGACCACAGGCCACCAGTTTTCTATCCCAGATGTACCAATGCCCCCCATGCTTCCTAACCCAGTCAGTTTCTTCATAAACTACACATGATCATTTAGATCTTCTAAGGAGTTTGTGTGTGTGTGTTTGGGGGGGGGGGGTGTTGAGTGAAAAAGAGGATCTTCTTTATATGTTGGTTATGGAGAGAAGTTTCTACCAAGTGAGAACAAGGCCTGAGGGCAAAATATTTTTCAATAGGTGAAAATACATGACCACATTAAGCAATAAACTACATGACAACCCTGTCTTTGTGTATAACAGGATATGGTGGAGCAACATTCAAATCACTGAACTTACTTATCCTGCTAGCAGTACACATCATTACAAAAGGAAGAGCCTTTGATACACATCAGTGAAATTGAGGTCTGGGGCCTACTGGTTTCAAAGATTACCTCCACTGATCCCGAGACATCTTGCCAAGGTAGTCTGCCTTCGTGATCTCTTCCCCTGGCAAAGTTTTGAGCTATGGTTTCTGGGATGCACCATAGCCAAAGTTTCCCTCCACCTTGTCAATATAGTACACATCTGTACCCTAATACACAACTAGTACACAGAACTGTCTGTAAGCATCTGTATTACATAAAGCTGCATGGATACATAGTGGGCTTTGGGGGCCCACTATAATATCCTGAGCTCCACTACGTAAGACTTGCAATAGGAGAAGGGCACTTAAGTATCATATGGACCTTCCCTGCCTAACTTCAGGCACTTTGATGAAAACGTTGGTAAAGAGCCTCAGATTAAAGTTCCCTGATGGTAATTGGCAGTCTTGGAAAAAATGCAAATCCCAAACTAGAAACAGCATGATATTCAACCAGTTTTTAAATAAGCTCAGCAAATACTCGGAGACCAAATTTTGCTTGGTCCCTGTTATCCATGTTGTCAAAATGTACACCCAGGATTAATATTAGAATTTTAAAGCTTGAGCCTAATGTGTATATGTGTATTTCTCAAATCTATCTAGAAAATATTAGACAAAGTCAATATAATGGAAGCTTTCCCCTGTCTCTCTCCTGAAACTCTTCTTCAGCTTAACCCAATTTTCTAAGTCACTTAGAGGCCTTTAAACAAAATGAAATCCTAATGATGTCGCTGCCATGAATAATTAATAGTACTTGTACAATCTCCCAAACAAAATCCATTCTCATTAGATTAGAGGTTTTCTCAAGACATACGAGTTCATTATGGCATTTTTGCATCCCTCTTGTCTCTTACATTTCTTTGTCTTTGCCTATCTGTGTCTGAGATCAAGGATTCCATCACTCCTACAGCCCACTATACAGATATCTGTGCACATGCCCAGTTTGGAGATCTTTGAGAAATTATTACTCTTTAGTGGGCAGGTTTTTTCCCTGTAGAACTAGCGATATTTTGCCGTATAAGGATACTATATACCTAGTAGAAATGTAACAGCCCATCAGCACAAGGTTTTGTAGGCTTTTTTCATGATCAACTCCAGTTTTCAGAGACTCATTTATAAAAGTTTCCCTTCTCCTGAAAGCTTAGAAAGAGCTGGGGTCTGGTATTTTTAGTTCTTTTTAGTTCTGAGTCAGATTCTGTTAAAATGACATTAAGTATTTAATTTTAAATTATTAGAATGTAAAGAGTTTTATCATATTCAGTTCTTTTGAATGCTTCCATATTACTTGCATAGATTGTCACTTCTTAGATGGATGGCAGCAGTAGGGACAAGGGTCAAATTTACACTCAGGTGAGCACAACTTCAAAAATTAATGGGATTTGGCTTTACTTACATTAGTGCTGAACTGGGTCCAGAGTCCTTACTAAAATATTTGTCACAATACAGCAGAATCTGTATCTAGACAGCAGACTGGATTTAAACACAGTAAAGAATTGCAGAGTAGATGAGGCCTAAGAATTGTCCCACAAGCAGGTTTTAGCCTTCAAGAGTCTATGGCTAGAAATGGATGTCACCAAATGAAGTGGATCAGTTGTATCAGGATATGTCCCAGCACAGTTGATCTGCCTTAGTGGATGAAACATGAGTTTCTCAACCATTGCCCACCTGTTGTTCTTCCAGGACAATGGGCAATGTTTAAGTGCCTTACAGAGACAGTCAGTCTCTAGGGTTCAACAGTTTTGTGATCCTAGGACTGGAGCCACAGATCAGCCAATTGGTAGCCCCAGCCTCAGGACCACACCAAATCATCCTGGTTTCCACCCATCGAGAAACATGTCCCCCATAATCTCTGGGGAGCATCTCTTGGAAGTAATGAAAGTTGGGGATCCTCGCTTGCAGAGATGTGCCCCTGGCAATCTCAATCCCAGTTTCCCTTGCTTCAAGAGACATGTGCCAGAGACTAGCAGGGGCACATCTCTGGTTTCAGGGAAAGCTGGGCAGGCACTTCCAGGGTTTGAGGAGGCCAATCCTCTGCAGAAATTCCTGCAATACACAGGACCAGAACCCTCAAGCCCCTGGAGCACCTATCCAGGGTGGTGGGAGATTGTGGGCAACCATAAAGCAAATAGACATCTGCAGGTGAAGATCCAGGATTTTCTAAAAGGTAGTGTGAGACCAACGACCCGCACTTTAGGGCTGCCTGCACCTTCTGCTCCCAGCCTCCTCCACCCACACCAGTGCAGGCAGACTTTAAGTCCATGAAGCAGATGACAATCCCCCTCCTACTCAGATGAACACCTCCTCCCATCCTTTTCTCCCTCTCCTGAGCTCCTCTGCCTCCACTGGACTGGGGCAGAGAAACTCCAGAGCCAGGGTGAGTGAGGACTGGGCTCATCTGAGGAGGGGACAGTGGCAACAGCCAGTTGGGAGAGTAGTTCCCCCAACCCTTCCCAGTCCTAGAGCAGAGGTAGGAAAAGGAATCCCTCATTCCTCCCTGCTGCTGTTTTTCCTGTTCCCAGGAAGGGCTCTGGTGCTTCCCCAGAAGCTGGGAAAGTTAGGCAGGAAAGGGGAGAAAAGGGCAGAGGGGACATATCTTTGAGAAGAAAGGGGAAGGGAGGAAGAAGTTTCACATGCTATAGGGACTTTACCAAGTTCATGGAAGTTCATCTGGTGCAGGAAATTCTGAAGTGGGGGTGCAGCTGTGCCACTGCAACTCCTCTGGGCATCTGCCACAATAAAACAGTACAATGTGGCACAAGTATTAACATGTATTTGCTGTAGCTTTCTGCCACCCATAATGGGATCCACCACTTGCGGTGGACATAGTGCCTCCTTGTGACCACTCTAATCTTGCCCCTTGCACTCTGGCCTCACTCCAGGTACCAGCCTGTCCTTTCCTGCCACACTGTAGTTATTATTAATGTTGGGAGGTTGCTTCCAGAAAACCAGACAGGTGGTCCTGTATGCCTTTCCCCATACTGTCTCCTGGGCTCTTAGAACCAGGTTACGGTTCACAGGGGCTCTGTCATGCCACCATTCAACAATAATTTAAGCCCCTCTGTAAAGAGTCCTCAGTGGCCTCTTTTCCTCCTATGCATCACAGCCTAAATAGAAGCATAAAGTAAATCACAAATGCAATCAAGTGCAGGTGGGTGCTTTTCTCTAAGCTCTCCCTATGCCTCTATTCAGTTCTGCTGGCTTCTCCCAGCTTGGGCTTTCTCAGTTCTAGTCTTCCACATTAGCCTTCACTCAACAAAGATTGTTCCTTCAGCTGACACAGCCAGGGTCCATCTCCAGTTTCCTACACTATTTCTCTTTGCTCCCAGCAGTGAGCTCCTTCCCCCAATTTTGCCTAGATTAGATTACTCCGTTTGCCTCTCATTCAGAGATTACCTACCCCCTCCCTTCCTCTTTCTCATCACCTGATCTGGGATCCTCTCAACAGGCTACAGATGTCTCCTCAGCATTGATTAGCTGCAGCCCCTCATTATCTGAGACTCGGCAGCTTTCTAACTCTACTGCCTAGCCCTACTCTCAGTTACAGGCAACATCTGTTTCCACCCTAAGCCAGTTCAATGGAGATCTTGATTTTTATTCTGACAGTGATCTAAGGAAAGAAAGACCTTCAAGATGAACATACTCCCATGGCAACTGTTGTTATCATGGTCTTTATTTTTTTAAAATCATTAAAGTAGGTTCCTGACCACAGATAGCCATTTAAGAACCAATGGGACCAGGGGCTTTCCATTACAATCAGCAGGCTTACCACTTCTAAGTCAGCTTCTCTGCAGCCTGCATCCGCATGGCCTGCACTCTGTAGCACTGCATTCTCTCTACTTAAGTACTAAGGGCTAGGGGCCCCTGTTAAAGCCTCCAAGGTCTTCAAGTCTGCTATGTCAGGCAGTGGCTTCATATAATCCCTTATAAACTGACCAAGCTCTACTTTAAAAGTGGTGGTAGATTCATAGATGTTAGGGTCAGAAGGGACCTCAATAGATCATCGAGTCCGACCCCTTGCATAGGCAGGAAAGAGCTGGGTCTAGATGACCCCAGCTAGATGCTTATCTAACCTCCTCTTGAAGACCCCCAGGGTAGGGGAGAGCACCACCTCCCTTGGGAGCCCGTTCCAGACCTTGGCTACTCTAACTGTGAAGAAGTTCTTCCTAATGTCCAATCTAAATCTGCTCTCTGCTAGCTTGTGGCCATTATTTCTTGTAACCCCCGGGGGCGCCTTGGTGAATAAATACTCACCAATTCCCTTCTGTGCCCCCGTGATGAACTTATAGGCAGCCACAAGGT
>NW_005841971.1:2727694-2747678 GCF_000455745.1 Alligator sinensis
GTGTCCACTTCTCCCCATAGCTTTGTGTCATCTGCAGACTTGGACAGAGTACATTTCACTCCCTCGTCCAAGTCGCTGATGAAGACATTAAAGAGTCCAAGGACCGAGCCCTGCGGGACCCCACTGCCCACACCCTTCCAGGTCGAAGCCGACCCATCCACCATGACTCTCTGGGTGCGACCCTCCAGCCAATTCGCCACCCACCGGACTGTGTAGTCATCCAAGTCACAGCCTCTTAACTTGTTCACCAGTATGGGGTGGGATACCGTATCGAAGGCCTTCCTGAAGTCTAAGTATACGACATCCACCCCTCCTCCTATGTCCAGGCGTTTTGTAACCTGGTCATAAAAAGAGACTAGATTAGTCAGGCACGATCTGCCTGCTACGAACCCGTGCTGGTTTCCCCTCAGCATAATTTGTCCTGCTGGGCTCTCTCAAATGTGAGCCTTGATAATTTTTTCAAAGATTTTGCCAAGGATGGAGGTGAGACTGACTGGCCTATAGTTGCCCGGGTCCTCCTTCCTCCCCTTCTTGAAAATGGGGACCACATTGGCCCTTTTCCAGTCCTCCAGGACTTGGCCCGTGCGCCACGAGCGTTCAAATATTCCCTCCAGTGGCTCTGCAATGATGTCGGCCAGTGCCTTCAGCACCCTCGGATGGAGCTCATCTGGGCCTGCCGACTTAAAGGCATCCAGTTCTTCCAAGTGACTCTGCACCATCTCAGTGTCTACGCATGGTAGTCTGGCGCCTTGCCGCTGCCTCTCTACAACCCCAGTGAGAAACTTGTCGTGCCCCTCGCTTAGGAACACTGAGGCAAAGAACTCGTTGAGGAGTTCAGCCTTGTCCTCCCTGTCCGTCACCAATTGTTTCTGGTGTGGGGGTGTTTCCTTTTACTAATCTTGCTAGCAGACTTCTCCAGAACATCACTCCTCTGATGGTTTAGATTGCCAGCCTACGTTTTTTTCATAGTCAGTTCATACCCATACATTCTTGTAACATTTTTCTTTAAACAGCTCTGCTCCATCTGATGCTTTCCCTCCCATCTCCAATAGGTTTATAGATCTGAATAATCCTCTCTCTCAGCCCTTGTTTTACTAGGCTAAATATAACATGCACTTTTAGTCTTATCTCCTAACAAAATCTCTCCATTGCCCTTTTCCTCACCTGGTCGTTTGAATCCGTCTTCCTTGAATGCGGGCAACCAGAGTTGTGCAAGGTATTCCACAGGCAGTGACATCTGTGCAAGATACAGCTTTCTTGGCTGACCACACTTCCTCCTTGCCCCCACCCCCGATTTATTGTAGGTTCTCTGTTTACTCCTAATATCCTTAGATGTGGCTATTTGCCCAGTTAGCTTATTCAGACCTTCCCTATAGTTTTCCCCACCAGACTGAGATAAATGTTTCAGAGTTTTAACATTTTTTATTTAAATAAATTCCAGCCTCCTCTACATTTAGGTCCTTAAGATCTTTAGTCCAGCTTCCCTCAGATTTTCCTTTTCTTGATACAAGGTTGCACAGGTGTCTCACAACTGTTTCCCTTTATTTCTTAAAGTACTCCTTGTCAATAGTACCTGCCTTAAACACAGAACACAGGGAGGTGGGAGACAGTGCAAAACTTTATTGAGCAGCCTCTGCCCAAACAGACCCCTCGCATGCCAAGGAACACATCAGTGCTGGCAGCAATGTTGTCCTTGGCTGTGGAGAGCAGGGAGGTTTAGTGCAGCCACAGGTAGCCGTTCAGGCAGCAGTGGAGGTTGTGGGGCAGCCTGGGCTTGCCCCCTGCATTATCAAAGCTCAAGTCCTGTGCCAGGTGATCAGGTGTGGCCAGGGCACCATGACCATCAGCATCAGCAAGGTGCAGTGGGTTGGGCACCCTTCAGTCCATGCAAACAAAGTGCACTAGCCAGAACTCAGTGGCCAGCCAACCCGAGGAGAGTGAGCATGGATCAGGTGACAGTGGGTGGCTGCCTGGGCCCAGGCCTGCCCGCTCAACTTACCAGCTGAGGCTGGGCAGAGAATCTTATCTCAGAAATGTTGCAAACTCGCACAAACTTCTTTCTCATGACTGCAGGCCTTACAGCTGCACATGGAGGAGAGGCTGCTGTTGGCAGCTGGGATGCAGCCTCAGGGTCACTGCCACCCACAGCTGGGGCCCTGCAGGTGTGCTGGCTCTGCCAGAGGAGGACCCAGGACAGGACCCTTCTTCTGGACCAGCTGGTGACAGCTGCAGAGTACCGCCTAGCAGACACATAGACCTGGTAGGTAGAGGACCTCACCAACAAGGATGTGTGGGACTGGGTGGAGCAGCCGTTTCAGCTTCAGGTCCTCACCCTGGAGCGCGAGCATGTGGAGGCCTTGTGGGAGCAGTCTGTGGCTAGGGCAATAGAGGCCACAGAGGATGACTGCTAGGTTCTGGACAACATCATGGTCCTGGCAGTCACCTTCATGTCCCTTGCTGCCCTGCCTGGCCCCAGGCAGCTGCTGCCACCAACTGTAGGCCCCCTACTTAGCTTGGGCAAAGGTCCAGTGCTGCCTCCATGGCCAGTGAGACTCTGCCCTGGCCCCTGCCCCAGGTCCCCCACCACCCAGCCCCCCTGCCTGGGCTGAGGCCTGCCACTTGCTCCAACTCCATGGAGTTGCCTGCAGTGGGGCCAGGAGCACACACCAGCCCTGCTGGCCCTGGACACTAGCTGCCAGCGTGAGAGCTATCCACACCAAGGGATCACCAGCTGCCATCAACCCTGGGCAATCCCCCTGCGCACTGTGCTTATCAAGGTGTTAGCACTCACAGGGGAATGGCTAGAGGCCAGGGTTCTGGCAGACTGTACCTGGGCTCTACTCCCTAGGAGCCCCCAACCCACACCCACCCACCCCAGGAGGGCATGCACACAACCACAGCACTTTACTTGTTGTAAGTAGTTCACATGGGGAAGAGGGTGTTTTATTGGTGGTGGATGGTGAAGGGGCTTTTTTGTTGGGGAGGAAGAATCTGTTTGTTGTGGGGGTAGTAAAGTGTTTTCCTGAGAACTGTGACCATAGTACTGGGTGTAGGCAGTGGGGTGAGGGGTCCATGGGTGGCTTTCTAGGTGGGCTACAGTGAGGAGTGCAGAAGGAAGTAGTTGGCCAGTGCCTCTCACACCCGGGGCCCTGCCCCTGCAGGCAGGTGTGCAGCTTGCCCAGGGCCCTGGCAGCAGGGGCCTGCTGGGGGCAGCAGTGCCAGCACCATGGCCAGCAGGAGCCCAGGATGCCTAGTGTCACTGCCAGGGGCAGGGGTTGGAGCAGCCATGGTGTGGGGAGGCAGAGGCTGCAGTGAGAGAGCCACCATGTGCAGGGCCTAGCCTCTGCACACTGCTCCTGGCCAGAAAAGTGGCTAACCAGGGAGCAGGGCTGCCTTTTAAAAATGGCTGCCAGCTACTGGCAGGTGCAGCCAGAACCTTGAGCTCCCCCTGGTGGTGGCAGGTACCCATTGCAGGGCCCCAGGAAGTGGGAGCAGTTTGCTGTTAGGAGCAGCAAATCTTCTCCTACGTTCCTCCATGTGTAGACACCTGCCCAGGAGCATTTACTTGCGAGTAGTTTACTCACAAGTAAACTAAACTTGGATCAAATGCATGTGTAGACATGCCCAGTGGTGATCAAAAGCAGAATCTCCCTTTCACACAGGCCCCAAACGTACCCTACAGATTACACACAGAGACCCATTGACCTTAAGCAGTGATTCCTCACATCAATAGTTCACGCATAAAACAGCCTATAAAATCATAATGGAAAATCTTTAATGAGTCCATTGAAATCAAAACTAAGTTGATTTTCAAGACATCAACATCCATGATTCCAATGACAGTTTCCCCTGCTAAAACTAGAAACTAAGCACATACACAATCAGAATAAATTTAGAGGTTTGAATTAAACTCAGAACAAACATTAATTTTAGCACTGTGGGACACCAGTCTAGCTCCTTGATGTTTAAGCGTAGCAAGGTTTAGAGAACAATGGATGACCTATCTACATGGCAAACTTACTATGGCAGGCAACATCACCATTGCCCTTAAACATGGTGCACAGCTCCCCAAGGGCTGCCTCCCAGCCCAGCTTGCATAATTAACCAGACTCCAGTGCTTCACAAACATGGTTACATTAGTTACAGATCCACAGACAGCAAATGGAGATACATTTGAAAATACACTCAAAACAGACAAAGTCCCATTTAGTGGGAAACAGCTGAAAGACACACTATACACTTTCTCAGTGCTCAGCTGCCATCAAAAAGGAAAACAAAATGTTAGGGGTTATTAAGAAGGGAATCATAAACAACATAGAAAGTATCATTATGCCCCTTTATAAATCCATGGAGCATCCATACCTTGAATGCTGTGCCCAGTTTTGGTCCCCACACCTCAAAAAGGATATAGAAGAACTAGAGAAGGTACAGACAAGGGCAACAAGGATAATTAGTGCTATGGAAGGGATTTCATATAAGGAGACACTAAAGAGGCTAGACCTAGTCATTTTAGAAAAGAGATACTTGAGAGAAGACATAAGGGTTTACAAAATACTAAATGGTGAAGAAAAAGTAAATAGGGTTTTATTATTTTCTGTCTCTCTCAATATAAAAACTAGGGGGTCACACAATGAAACTTTTAAGTAGCAAGTTTAAAATTAACAAGAGGAAGTTCTTTTTCATACAGCATGTAATGAAAAAGCAAGTGTGGAACTCATTGCCATCAGGTGTTGTGGAAGCTGACAGTTTAACCAGATTTTAAAAATGGGATTGGACAAATGCTTGGAGGAAAGGTGCTATTGAGCATAGGAGTTAGGGGGTAAAGCCTCTGAATCAGAACTTCCTAGACCTTAAATGCTGAAGGCTGCAAGTGAGAGGAACAGTGGAAAAAAACCCTGATGATACTCTGTTCACTCTCCTTTTTAGCATCCACATTCTGCCACTGTGCAATAGAGGATATTGGGCAAGATGGACCCATGGTCTGACCCAGTAAATGGCAGTTCTTATCATAGAATCATAGAAAATTAGGGTTGGAAGGGACCTCAGGTCCAACCCCCTCCACTAAGCAGGACCATACCCAACTGTTACCCCAGCCAAGGCTGTCTACCCTGGTCTTAAAAACCTCCAAGGATGGTGATTCCACCACCTCTCTGGGTAACCTGTTCCAGTGCTTTACTGCCCTCCTAGGAAGAAAGTTTGTTCTAATATCTAACTTAAACTTCCCTTGCTGCTACTTGAGACCATTCCTCCTTGTTCTGCTATCTGACCCCACTGAGAACTGTCTAGCTCCATCCTCTTTTGAACCCCGCTTCAAGTAGTTGAAGGCTCCTATTAAATCCACCTGTTTTTTCTTCTCTAGACTAAGCAAAACAAAGTCCCTTACCCTCTCTTCATAAGTCATATGGCCCAGCCCCTTCACAATTTTCATTGCCCTCCACTGGACTCTCTTGAATTTGTCCACATCCTTTCTGTAGTAGGAAGCCTAAAAATGGACACAGTACTCCAGATGTGGCCTCACCAATGCTGGAGAGCACAGTATGCAATGCTCCTTCTAATGCAGCACAGTATGCTGTTAACCCACTTCCCTTGATCTGCTGCAATGCTTCTTCTAATGCAGCACATTATGCCATTAACCTTCTTCACAACAAGAGCACACTGTTGGCTCATATGCAGCTTATTGTCCACTGTAACCCCCTGGGTCTTTTTCTGCAGAGCTGCTGGTTAGCCAGTTGGTCGCCAGCCTGTACCAGTGCATGGGATTGTTCCGTCCTCAGTGCAGGATTTTGCACTTCTCTTTACTGACCCTGATGAGACTTCTTTTGGTCCAAGTGTCCAATTTGTTGAAGTGCCTCTGAATCCTAGTCCTACCCTCCAGCATATCTACTACTCCCCGCCAGCTTGGTGTCATCTGCAAACTTGAGGGTGCACTTCATCTCATCTTCCAGGTCACTGATGAAGATACTACTGTGAAAAAAACCAGAACCAACCCCTGGGGCACTCCACTTGATACTGACTGCCAACTAGACATCGAGCCATTGATTACTACATGTGACAGCTGAAAATTATGTCTGTGTGATAAAGGTGCTTGCTGAAGGCTCTATGAAGATTAGACCAAGTGTTTTTCTGTCATTTGTTTAGATATTAAGCTGTATGTTGTTGCTAAGAGCCTAATTAAAGTTTAAGATGTAATAAGGCCTTGTATGAAGTAAGACCTAGTAAATTTAGCAAAGCCTTGAGGTAGTAAGGAGGCCCTGTGGCATAATTAAAATTAACCTTATCAAAGGAATGCAAGGCTTGTACTGCTATTGGTCAGTCTAAGGACAGTTGAAGTAAAAAGAATCTGAATGGCTGTAATTTATCAGCACAGCTCAGAAATTATAAATTGGCTGGCATACACAGAAATCATTCAGAAGAAATATACAGCTCTGTAAAAGGGATTAATTAGCTGTTGACCTGGATCAGTGGGCCCGTGGATCTCAAGGAGCCCAAGGACAGAATACCAGGAGCCTTCCCAGTACCTCTCGGACAGCGCTGATCGGGGACGCCTGACTTCGCTGAGCTTTGTGGAAAGAGAAACTTGTCGTACATCAGGCATCAGAGGGGACTGCCGATAAGTTGCCGATGTGAATTATTATTGTCTGTCATTATCTGTCTTAGTATACTACACATACACGTAGTTGTGTTTTTGTTAAGTCAATAAACCTTTCTACCCCCCAACCGTACTCTCAATCCCGAACCCTCCACTGGCGGCTGGGACATAAATTGGTGTCACAAACAGGATTGAGAGGTTCTGGTCTGGAGAGAAAGGTCAGAATGGAGGGAATTGCATGGGCCCCGTTGGTGGCTTTGCTTAAAGAAGTGAAAGGGATAGAGAATCCTGGGTAGGATAAAGATAGGTTGAGATCTGCCTGGAGTGACCCGGGAACTACCCGATCATTGGGCTAGGTTTGCTACTGCTGCCCGGGGTAAGCCCAAGAAGGGGTTCCTGTCATGGCTGCTGGCCACATGCCTGTAGTTAGGAGCCAAAGAGAATGCCCAGCTCTGGGAAAAGGTCACTCGGCTGAGTAAGGAGTCAGGAGACGTGAAAGATTCCAACAGCGTGGCGTGATGGGGGGCACGAGCCACTTAGAGACTTTAGAACGGAGGGAAGGAAAAATTATGATCGTGTGCGTGGCTGCTTCCCTCCAGAAGAGGGTGCAGTTAGCACAGGCTGTGGGGCCATCCTTCCACAAAGTATGGCAGTGTCTTTATGGGGAAAAACTGGAAGTTGAGCTCTGGGAAGATGGAGAGGAAGAGACTGGTGGAGAGGAGGAGATTGATGACAAGCCTGGTGCTGAACTACCCCCGTATGTCCCTGGCCCAGAGGGAGGAACCTAGCTAGGTCTTCCCTGTGGTAGTAACCCGTTCAGGGCCACAAGGAGGGAATCCCCAAAGCTACATTCCTTTACCCATGCGGAAATTTGAGATATACAGGAATAGCATAAGTCCAAGCTGGGAAAGCCGGTGATAGACTGGCTAGTTCAAATGTATAGTGAAGGGGCATCCACAATTTGAGCAAGTAGGGCCGAAGCCGCACAAATCATTTTGTGAGCTCCAATTAAATCAGTTTGCAGGAGGTGATAAAAATGTTACTTTGTTTTCTGCTGCACTCCAAGCAACTGCAGCCAGTTATGGTAATATGGAAGAAGAGCTTAACTCTGCCCCTTGGGCATGGGCCAATTTAGAGGAGGCTGTCCGCTGCTTGTATCAGTTAGCACTAACTGAAATCATTCGTGCAGCAGTTTGGACTCGCATGCCAGATGCAGAAGTCGTGACAGCACTGTTGTGGAGGAGGTTTTGCCCACGAGCACCAACAGAGTGCACCTCAGCCCTGTTGGCCTTGGAGCCAGAGGCGGTGAATCACCCGGTAAGAGATGCGATCCAGCAATTAGTGCAGATTTTACCCATTTTGCAGAAGCCAGGGCTGGCTAAGCCGACAAAAACCAACAAGGCCATGGAGGTGGCCTCAGCAAAAGACAAACCCCCTGACCCCCTAAATTGTTGGAAAAAGCTGGGGAAGGCCGGCCCAAGACTCCGCGAGCAAAAATGTGAAAAGACTTGTTAGCTGCCGGTTTCAATAAGGCGCAAATTAATGGATTGCCCACCAATGTTTTGCAAGGGCTGTGGGCTAAACACTGCAGCGAAAAAGCAAGCCCAAAAGCGGAGCCTTCTGCACCACCAGCAGTGTCACCGGACGGATTCTCTGCCCTGAGGGCAGAACTGTCAACATTTTCCCAGGTACATGCAGGGCCACCAGCCTTTGCCCCCCCTGATTATGTGGCCTAGGAAGCCCAGCTGGCCCAAACCCCAATGGGAGGGGCCACAATGGGGGTAATAGTGGGCTGGAAACCAGTATCTAAAGTTAATATTAGCCCCTTAATTTGGATACCTGTACAGATTCAATTAGGTAAAAGTAAAAAGTCAATTGATATGCTATTAGACACGGGTGCCCAGATTTGCATTTTAAATTCCACAGATTGGTAGGGGGAGAAAGGAACCCCTTATCAAGTAATTGGAGTTGAAGGCACCAGACAACCAGGACATCTGGTCCGAGCAACTTTGCATTACCTAATGGCTCTAAGGTGACAGCAGCAGCAGTAATACTTAACGGGGGAACAAGCTTACTGGGACTTAATGTACTAAGAGGACAGTGGTTTGCCCTTGAGAAAGAGAATTGGCAGTTTGGGTGTGCAGTGCCTCACCGAAAACCAGAAGAAGCAGCTATAACAGCTGTAACTCGATGTAGCATGATCCCACTAACCTTGCCTCCCATGAAAGGAGTACACAGACCCCAGTATTGAACTCCCCCCGAGGCCACCCAACCTATCCAGTGTATTATAAGCCAGCAGTTAGAGGACGAGACTTTTATCCAAGCCCACTCTCCGTATAACAATCCAGTGTGGCCAGTGCGCAAGCTGAATGCAGGGTGACGACTATTGACTTTCGAGCTTTGAATGCTAATACTGACCCCTTGATGGCTGCCATGCCATTACTACCAGCCTTAACAGAAAGCATCCAGTGTTATGGGCCTGCGTGGATGGGATCCATGGATATCAAGGACATGTTTTTTGCTATTTCCATCCATGAGAGTCACTTGCCAGTATGTGCTTTCACGTGGATAGCGCAGCAATATACCTACACTGTGCTGCCCCAAGGGTGGATACACAGCCTCACCCTGGCTCATGGGGTTTTAGCTACAATAGTTCATGAGGTCCAAGAAAAGTACCCCAACGTACACATGTGGCAGTATATAGAAAACATCATGGTGGGCAGTCAAGACAGAGAGGCTGCCACCAAGGCCTTTGAATCATTAAAAAAGAAGTAAGTACCTTCGGATTCAGGCTGTCTGAACAGAAAATTTAGAAGAGAACTAAATAAGAATGGGGTCCTAAGCATAAATATGCCTTACGAGCCCTTAAAGAAGCAGTAACTGTTCATGCCTCCCTAGCAGCACGACATCCCAAAGGAGATCTTTGGCTCCATATAGGTGTCTCGGAAGGAGGACCACACTAGAGCCTGTGGCAGAAGTCCTCAGAAGCAGAAGGAAAACCCCTTGGATTCTGGAGCCGAGGCTGGAGAGGGGAGGAAGCAAGGTATACTCTCTTAGAACAGATGTTGTGTCCTGGTCTCTGAGTAGAATAAACAAGATAGTAGACTGGCAAGGCGGTAACTGTCAGTGCACCTGTGGCACCAGTTATTATCTTGGGTACATTCCCTGCCTGAAGGCTAGAATGGCTAACTGTGGGAGGGGAGGTAATTGTTGTAGCTCTGCTCGTTTGGGGGTTTGTTGTTACATACTTCCTAAGGGAAACCCCATTGAGCTCAACGCCCCTGAGTCTGTGCCCCCGATTGTGCATTCGGCATCTGTTCAGCCTCTCGAGCCACTGTGTTTATGGGAGGATCTGCCCCCTCCCACTCCTATGGCTGACAACACTCTCCAGCAATGGTGTGAAGCCCACCAGGTGGGAGAGCACGTTACAAGTTAGAACAAAGTTATTACATGGTTTGTAAATCATACCTATACAGAGGCGTGGTGGAATGGTACCCACTTTAATACAACTAGAAAGAGGCTGTATCCACAAGTCTCCATCACTTATCCCCATCCTTTTATACCAGTGGGGTTCCTAAAGCAAATTAGTACTATGATGCTGCCAGGGCAGTGCCGTTTCATCAACCCAGTACAGCATCGTCCCCATGAGTGACAGTAGGAACTCTTTCGCTCTCTGGGAGGTGAAACATGGTTACAGGCTCCCAAGGAGGGAAGGATAAATGTGATCTATGAGAGAACAGGGTGTTCACTACTATCTCTGGCCATTCCCTCACGGGAGGCCCTGACACCACCCGTGTATAACTCCACACCCTAGTGGAGGTCACAGGTTACAATCTCAATCCTCCTAAAAACTTCATTTTTCACTGCCCGGGTATTATTCAGACCAGAACAATGGTATGTCTGAGCTACTTTTCTGAACTGTTCGGCAGGAGCCTGCATAGCTGAAGGGTTACTTAAGTAGGAATCAAACTTGGAGTACAGCTTGTGCGTAAGTTCAGTTATCATTAAATATGCATTTTTTCCCAGGTAATAAATGTTAAAAATAGAGAATGGCCCCCTGGCTTAGAGCATCATAAAATGCATGTAACATTTAAAAAAAGATACCCCTATCAAAGTACCTGGATTACCACTTGGGAAGGCTGTGATAAAGTATTCATTCCTGGTGCAAGGGGTAAACGATGGAAACTAGACCACTGCTTATTTGCTAAGCATGGAGTTAGGAGGAGGATGCCTTTGGGACTGGAATCTGCATCACCCCATATGGGAAATAGTTACCCCCGATGGCCCTCGGTATGTGGCGCAGTCCCCCTTGGTTCAAATTAGTAGCACTTTGATTGGATTAGGAACCCTATGGAGAGGCTGGCCTCTCAGCCCGCCTAACATGACCTGTGTATACGAGTTACCTAATATGTCGTATGTAACAATAGGGCAACGTATTTGTTGGGAAGGACCAGGTCATTTACTGTATGAAAATGGTACCACCTGGACTTCGTGCAACTCATGTTGGTTAGGAGCCAAGAGTGGAGCCATTGCTGTGCTGTAATTAAGTAACCGTACTATTGCCCTAAAATGGCCAGAAATTTCCTCTGAGACTATACCTCTCAACTTTACAATACCCACTTCATGGGTACCAGATGTAGACATGCTACAGTTAAAAAACTAGAATAAGATAAAAAATAAGCTGCAAAGTCTTAAGGCAAAAGCTCAGCAAGGCACTCAGTTGGCTCTCCTTGCTCAAGAGGGTGGGCAAATCATCAGTTTGCCTGTCACTGTGCCTGAGCCATGTAAATGGTACAATGTGATTTACACTGTTCACTTGTCACCAGGTATCACCTCAACTACATGGCTAGCCATCTTGAGCATCATAGTGTTCTGCATTGCCCTAGTGGCAACAGCTGAATAGTGTTTTAATCGTTGTTGTTGTAAATCTGTTCATGCTATGCAAGTTAAATTTAAAGATCCCTCCCCATTCCCTGACGTAGCACACGTAGCTTTGGCATCTCAACTGTAGCTATCATAGTACTTCAGCAAGCAAGGAGTGGAGTGTGACAGCTGAAAATTACTGTATGTCTGTGTGATAAAGCTGCTTGCTAAAGGCTCTGTGACGATTAGACCAAGTGTTTTTCTGTCATTTGTTTAGATATTAAGCTGTATGTTGTTGCTAAGAGCCTAATTAAAGTTTAAGATGTAGTAAGGCCTTGTATGAAGTAAGACCTAGTAAATTTAGCAAAGCCTTGAGGTAGTAAGGAGGCCCTGTGGCATAATTAAAATTAACCTTATCAAAGGAATGCAAGGCTTGTACTGCTATTGGTCAGACTAAGGACAGTTGAAGTAAAAAGAATCTGAATGGCTGTAATTTATCAGCACAGCTCAGAAATTATAAATTGGCTGGCACACATAGAAATCATTCAGAAGAAAGATACAGCTCTGTAAAAGGGATTAATTAGCTATTGACCTGGATCAGTGGGCCCATGGATCTCAAGGAGCCCAAGGACTGACTACCAGGGTCCTTTCCGGTACCTCTTGGATAGCGCTGGTCAGGGACACCTGACTTCGCTGAGCTTTGTAAAAAGAGAAACTTTTACATCAGTCATCAGAGGGGACTGCCAGTAAGTTGCTGACGCAAGTTATTATTGTCTGTCATTATCTGTCTTAGTATACTACGCATAGTTGTGTTTTTATTTATTAAGTCAATAAACCTTTCTTACCTGTCTACCCCCGAACATACTCTCAATCCCGAAACCCTCTGCTGGTGGCTGGGACACTACGCTGTGAGCCCATCGATCCAGTTTTCTATCCACCTTACAGTTCATTCATCTAACCCATACTTACCTTAGCTTGCTTTCAAGAATGTTGTAAGAGATCTTATCAAAAGCCTTGCTGAAGTCAAGGTATATCCTGTCCACGGCTCTTCCTACATCCACAGAACCAGTTATCCCATCATAGAAGGCAATCAGTTTGGTCAGGTGCGACTTGCTCTTGCTTAATCATCACCACCTCCCTCCAAATGCTTAGAAATGGAGTCCTTGAGGACCTACTCCATGATTTTTCCAGGGACTAAGGTGAGGCTGAATGGTCTGTAGCCTCCTTCTTCCCTTTCTTAAAGATGGGCACTATATATTTGCCCTTTTCCAATCATCCTCTCCCAATCACCACAAGTTTCAAAGGTAACATTGCTATTATGCTTAACTTGCAGATAGATGCTCTTCAGCAAGATCCTCAACTGGGAAACTGTGGGTACGTCTACACGTTGCCCTATAGCAATGTTGTTACTGTGCTGTGCTTTTAGTACTAAAGTACTAAACTACAGCATGGTAACTTCCCATACTGCACCGTGTGCATGGCATACAGTTAGTTTTAGCCACTACTTCACCATAGTGACGTGCTAAAATGGAGGAGTGTACCAGTACAGGAAAGTAGCTGCCAGTCGCATGTAGACTCACATGATTGCTACATCACTATAGTACGTCATACAGTGACATAGTGTGTCACTAAGCTGACGTAGGGTGATGCTCAGTGATTATGATTATAATGGAGGTCTAAGCATTTACCCCAGTTGAAAACATGCTCATATAGACTTTGGGTTTAAATTCTGTCTACCCTGAACCCACAAAATGACCCTTGAAATAGAAATATAGGATACTACGCAGAAGTTTCAACCCCTCATTCCCAATTCCTGTTTTGTGTTGAACTAATGCATATCTAGGCCTATCATGACATCAGAGCACATCTGGAAAATGATCAGACATGAGTGTAGTAAGAATGTTATAATAACTTGAATACCATAGAATATACAAATTCTGCCATTCATGGATAAAATATAGCCACCAGCATAGGAAAAGGATAAAATATTGTTAGTCATTTTCCACTAGCAACACTGCAGAACAGTTTGTTTGGAGGGAGAAGTTACTTGGATAAATTAAGATAAACATTTACTTCATCAAATAAAAAAAAAAAAGGAACATTTATATGCTCTCAAGAATCAGACATGATGTTGCTCTTCCCCAGCCATGCCAAAGTACAACATGACTCCCCACCAGTACACCAGTCTTACATTACAAGGAGAAAGAGGAAGGAGAGCGATGTCCAACTCAGTACTTCAGCAAACTAATTACCAAAGATGTTTGTAGGTGTGAATTTGTTTTTGAAATCTGCTGGAAGGACAGCAACTTAGAAGAGCTCATAGTACAATGAAGGGGAATGTTAAAAAAAAAAAAAAAAAAAAAAAAAAAAAAAAGAAACCACACGCACAGAAGGGCAAAAAAAAAAAAAAAAAAAAAAAGCAGTGACCACGCTGCCAGATTGGTCACTGCCATGTAACTGGCAGTGCAGTTAGTGATGCTGCTGTGCAGGGTGCAAAGTTTTCACGTGATACCTCTGGCTCAGTCTCCAAGATAGGTACAGCAGTGGAGGAAGCAATGCAAGCTTCATCACCATACATTAGAAAGATGCTTCAATTTTGACTTGGATGACCATTTCTAGAAGTGAGAGAGAGAGGCTCTGTTTCATGACATTAAAATCACTACTATCTCTGCTAAGACAGCCAGCAAGGGTTTGAATCATGATTTTTATTGATGTGATGTGGAAATCTGCTCCCTGGAAACTAGAATGGGAGCACCAAACATTTCATGTGAATAAAACATCTTCTCTTGGTAGACAAGAAAAGGGTTGTTCAGTACAAGTTGAAGGCAACATGTTGTAAGCAGAAAAATATTTTATTCACTATAGTTACCCTGAGGAATTGTCATGACAATATACCAAGAGCTGAGAAGGATTTAAATAAAAGATTATATGCTTATGTAGGTGAGGCCACCCACAATGATATTACAGAAGATGATATTAAAGAATATAAGCCTTCACACACCTGGACATAAACCACTCTATAACTGAAGGGCATTAAGGAGAAACTTTCTGTATGTGCAAGTTATTCCATAATTAGGAAAGTACAGCTGAAAGACTTCGCAAGGTAATCTAGTCCAGCCCCCTGCTCAAGGTAAGATCACGCTCAACTAACCATCCCAGCCAACTGAAAATTTCTGAGGATGGTGATTCCACAATTTCTCTAGGTAGCCTGTTTCAGTATTTGACCATCCTTAGTCAGAAAGTTCATAGTCAGAAGTTGTCTATGAGATTTTTTTTGCACCATCTTCTGAAATATCTGAAACTGGTCTTTCTTCAACTGGATACTAGAGTTAATGAACTGACTAGTTCTAGTATGGTCAATTCATGTGTTACTATGATGACTACAGTATTTTTACTCACTACTATCCAAATTCAAACTCTTGATTTAGAAGAGAAAATCTGTGTCAATCCCAACCTGTGTTACTAAGCACATTTATGATAGAGGCTAAGGCCTCCGCCATGATTTCAAACATAAGAGCCCTATAGTTTAGTAGAAACAGTCAGAGAACGAAGCTAATTTAAC
The DNA here is from genome assembly GCF_000455745.1 of Alligator sinensis. Lineage (NCBI taxonomy): Eukaryota > Metazoa > Chordata > Crocodylia > Alligatoridae > Alligator > Alligator sinensis. Next base: position 2,742,709 of record NW_005841971.1, read on the forward strand.
AACACAAAACTGGAGTGGCTTAGACAAACTTGTTTGACTGTGTAATGGAGTGGATATTAACATGACATTTTACTAAAGGCACGCAGAGCCCAAACCAGACTTTTAGCTAGCCTGGCAAAGAGAGTCACATATACACACTGTTTATACTGTGACATTCAAAAGGGTGCTATCCTACCCAGCTAGAATCTAGATCTATGATGCTCAACCAGGGTGATGCAAGATCCTTTGAAGGGTGTCTCCAGGTGTGAGATAAGCGAGGTCCGGGGAGATAAGCAGGTAAGTGCAGTCTCAGGCTAGTTCCCGCTTGACTAATCCCCCACCCCCACAGTCCATCATCCCTCTGCAAGAAGGTACGCAATGTAATATATATATTTATTTTTGAAACCGTGCCACTCAATTCACAGAAGGAATGGAGGGGTGTCGAGTCCAAAAAAGTTGAGAACTACCGACTGAGACATACATTATCTAAAGAGCAAATGTTTTCACTTGATGTAGGCTTGGGTGCAGTTCTACCACCATCTAGTGGGAAATGAGAGAGATGCTTCCCTCATTCATTTCTACCACATACAAGTTCACATTTACATCTTAAGAACACATGAACAAAAATCACATTTAAGTCCTCATTTCTGTGACTGCATTTTGGCATAGACACACCCTACTCATCTCTGTTTAGTTTTAGGCCATTAATGTAGCTGCACAAGTACAAACCCCCTAATGTACACATACTTTCTAATTATATGCTTTAATCCTACTCAAAACTGAGCAAAATTGTTTTAGTATATATCAAATTGAAATGATACATATATCTAACTTTAAAAAGGTTGCACAGGGAACCCAGCACAGACAAGGTCTTTGAGTTTATTTGAACAAGTCTAAGCAAAATTCTAGGACTACTATTTGCCTCTTTCCACTCCTCCACTACCTTCTAACAGTTTGTACGTAAACCTTACCCATAATGGAAAAAGAAGATAACTGTGCTATTACACATTCAGCATACTCCTGACCAAAGCTTAAGATGAAAACCCAAGATAAGGGACAAGCCAAATTTGAAAGAACCTATGTAGGCTGCAGCTTCACAATACTGCACAGTAAAGACATTTTCTAATAAAAGCACAGAAGCAGCAGGGTCAGATCTCGGTTGATCACTGCTCTGTTCAGCTTTTACAAAGTGTGCAAAATGATGCTCATTAGTTGTATTACAGTACCTCCTGGTGATGTTTCAAAGTAGAAATGGCAAAAGTTAGAAATAAGCAAAGGTTTTTATTTGTATTCTTAAGTCATACTTCTCTGGATGCTATATTGATCCTCAGATTTCATTCACATTTCCAGAGCTGGTGAACCTGCCTCAGCCTTGGAGACTGTCCTTAGTCATGCCTGAAACACACCAGGTATGAGTGGTAGAAGCTTACTTATGATATTCTGTTCTGTGGATAAAAATGTCAGTCTTTGAAATGATCAATCCAGCTGCTTTTAGAAAGGTGCGGCAGACAGCTGGAAGCCACCTACATGAAACTGCTTGACCAAGAGATTGGCACAGCAGTCTAGAACAGAGGTGCTCAAACACCAGCCTGCAGTGCTGTGTCATCTGACCTGTGGGGCTCCTCTTGGGTCTGGAAATTCGGCAGCAGGCGAGTGGTAGCACCATTCCCCTGCTGCCAAATCTCTGGACCCATGAAGAGCCCCAGGCCCTGCATACTGGATCTGGCACCCAACCCCCATGCACAGGGACAGGCAGGGGTGGTGCTGGGCTCCAGGACTCAATCTGTTTTGGGTGGGAGAGGGGGCTGGAAGGGGCAGCGTCAGACCCCTGGGACCCAACCCCAGTATGAGGGGGGTGGGAGGGGATATTGCCAGATCCCTGGGACCCAGTCCCAGCATGAGGAGGGTGCGGAGGGGTGGTGCCAGCCCAAAGAGACCTAAGCCTGGTGGAAGGGGGGCAGGAGAAGGTAGTGTCAGAGCCCCAGAGCCCAATTCTAGCAAACCGGGTAGGCTTGTACCCCCTTTTCCTGGACTCCCCCACTCCATGCACCCCCTACCTGCTGCATGAGTCACCCTGGCCCCGTTCTAAGGCTCAATAGAGCTGTGTACCTGGTCTGTACTCAGATTTAAGACAAAAGATTTCCCCCACCCCCCCATGCAGAAGGTGTTTGTGTGAAGAGGGAAAGGGAGGGAGGAAGGAAAAATCTCATTTTAAATTCGTGTAAATGTGGTATTTTGCTTGCTGATGCTTCAAGTGGAGTAAGAAAGGGTGAATGTCCATGTTTCACATTCATACCACAATGGCCTTTTAAGCCAACTGGTATCATCACCTCCAATGCTCCATGTACTAGACCATCTGAGAAATGTTTATACAGATTATACACAAGGAAAGTAACCACGAACTACTTTCAAAGCTGGTATTTTAACAAAATGATGCATTCAAGTAGCAGGCAACTGTACTGCTCTCACCTGTATGATGTGCTGGCATATCAGTTATGGTGACCATTTTTGTCAATGTCCTCATTAAGCTCAAGGAATCGAAGCTCTTGGTAGAGGTGATCTCTTTTATTAGACCAACTAGATATTTGCAAAAATTTTTATTTGCAAGTTTTGGGGCACACGCTCCCCTCTTCAGGTATAAGAGTACAAAAATAGTAAAAATTTCTCCTAGGTAGAAATGAAAATTCGTATTTCACAGGAGAGCTGAAAGGTGTCCTAAGATCTCCCGGTAGGAAAAGTTCATTGTGCGCAATTAGGCTCAGATAAAAGTTAGACCAGTCTATTAACCTCAAAGTTGTCTAATGGCAAGCAGGATGTTGAATTATGCTTCCTTCTGGTTGTGTTTCATATTTCACAGGAGGATGGGTCCTTGCTCTCCTGGGCAAGGAATTTCTCTTGTGTCGAAGCAGCTCTCATGCTGAGGCAGCTTGCCATCGGACAACTTTGAGGGAAATAGACTCTTCTAACTCTTATCTGATCCTATTTTGCACAAAATGAACTTTTCCAACCAGGAGATCTTACACCACCTTTCAGCTCTCCTGTGAAATACGAATTTTCATTTCCACCTAGGAGAAATTTTTACTATTTTTGCACTCTCCTATGCCTGAAGAAAGGTGTGTGTGCTCGAAAGCTTGGAAATAAAGAATTTTTTTTCAAATATCTAGTTGGTCTAATAAAAGTTATCACGTCTACCAAGAGCTTCAATTGGTTTTTCCTGTAGACCAACACAGCTACAACCTGTATCCCTCATTAAGTTCAGGAAGCAGTTGTGTGCAAGAGTCTCAAAATTTTAACCATACAGTATCTTCCCTACTTGTAATTTAAGCTGTTTATAGGGTTGGTGTGATGTCATTGTTAAGGTCTTTCAACTGTCAGCTGTTCTGCTCTCTCTCTCTGCTTTTTTTTTTGTATTCCTTGTTTAAATTTACGCACATTCCTATTTTATGTCCCCTCTTCAGCTGCAACTCACCCTGCCCCCTTCCCAAAAAGAAACTGATTTTTCACTGACCACAATCATAATCATTATCATCTCTGCACTGGTCTTGAAAATTCTTCCCCATGTCATTTCTCTGCCTCTATTTCTCCTGTCATTTGCCTTCCATCTTTTATTTTGCCAACTCCTCTGTAGTTCTTTGCTCTTTTCTTACCAATTTCCAAATCTCTTCCAAATGTCATCCTCCCATATTTCTTCTCCTTGTTACTCTCCAAATCCTGCCCTGCTCTTCCCCTGAACTCAGTAAGGGTAGGAGCTTCAAGGCCCACTGATTACTGCTAGAATGCCACTATACTGTAAGCACTGCAGATGTCACAGGCTCACATCTTATAGACTGGCAGGAAAAAAACTATTCAGGGAGCACGTAGTGAAGGCTTGTATGCCAGGGATTTTGAAAATCTGCAGTGCAGTTCAGTGAGCTATTATATTCCAAGTCCTACAACATCTAAGGCTGTTAATGTGAGCCATAAGTCCTGAGCACTTGTGATGACTAATTTTACAGGCAAGTGTCAGGTACCTGCCAAGTTCCAATGCAGCTGTCAGTCAGAGTTTGGATCCCTCAGTGCCTATGTGTAACAAGTAAACTGAAGGGACTTACTTCAGCTTCTGCTCCATCATGCAAAAACAAAGTCCTGCTCCTCTCCACATTTAAAACATGACTTAGTATTCCCAAAATGGCTAGGAAGGAAAAATTCTGAAGCCTTTAAGTAGACAGTACAGATGCAGAGCATTAACAATACATGAGTGTTTGTGCACAGAAGGGTTGATATTTGACTGTGGGTTTCGTTTTTTTTAATAACTATTTTCTGGATCATGGCAGGTGCTCCATTTATTCTATTGTGTGTTCAGGTATTGTTTATAGGCAGACAAGGTTCCTTGGGTGAATTTGATATCTTTTATTAGACCAACCCAAATGGTTGGAGAATAGTTATTAAGCAAGCTTTCGGGTTCAAAAACCCTTCGTCAGGCTCAGGAAGCTGCAGCAGTTGGTGTGTGCTCTTCCTGGATGGAATGAAAAGTAAAGAAGCCAGGGGCTGGGCTGGGCGGGGGAGTCAGTTGCCAGGCAGATTATAATGTATCAAAAATCCAATGTCTATGTTTAGTCCCTGATCTCTAGTATCCAGCAGGTTGATGAAATGGAGCTCATAGGCTCGTCTCTGGGATGTGTTGTGTAAATTTCCCTTGAGGATCAGGACTGAGAGATTGGAGAGAGAGTGGCCCTCCTGTGAGAAATGCGCCCCCACCGGTAATTGGGTGTTTCTGTCTTTGATGGATTTCCGGTGTGCATTCATTCTGGTGCGCAGTTGTTGTCTGGTCTCTCCTACATATCTTCCATCAGGGCATTTGGTGCATTGGATGAGGTATACTACATTCCTGGAGGTGCAGCTGTAAGATCCTGGGATGCTGATGGCTCTGTTGTGGGGTGTAGTAATAGTGGGGGTGGTGGAGATGTGGGGGCAGGTTTTGCATTTCTTGTCATGGCACAGTCTGGATCCTT
>NW_005841971.1:2749112-2770380 GCF_000455745.1 Alligator sinensis
TTTTATTACTATTTGGTGGTTAGATCTTAGAGATTCTATGGCCTTTTTCTCTGGTAGAGAGAGGTTGTTGTGGTGGCGTGTGTTGCTGATTATTTCATTGTTCATTCTTTCCCTGAAGTAGTCAATGTAGCAGTCAAGGTTAGGGTTTCGTCCACTGCGAGGTGTCCAATCTGATGTTTTTTTGGGTTTTTTGGCATTGATCTTTTCTTGAATGTTGTCAGAGGATGAGTTGTTGTTGGGAGTGGGTTCAGTTTGGTTGTGGAAATATTCTTTGAGGCGCAGGCGTCGGAAGAATTCTTCTAGTTCTCCACACTGAAGTATTTTATTAGGGTGTTTTTCTGGACAGAAATTTAGGCCTTTAGAAAGGACAGATTTTTCAGTTTTGGTAAGTGTGTGTGTGGAGAGATTGATATTTGTGGGTTGGCTGCTGCTTGCAGTTTCAAGTCTGAGGTTGGAAGGTCGTACGGTGTTGGTGTTGTTCCTCTGATGGTTGTTTTGTGACTGGGGAGCTTGTTCTTGGAGTAATTTGTTCCATTTCTTCTTTTTATGTAGGATGAATGCTGTAGAAAGTTTTTCGTAGTCTCTTTGTATCCGCTGTATATTGTCAGGGAACATGCATGGATTTCTATCTTTTAAGTTGTTGTAGTGTATGACAATTTCCTTCCTGAGTTGGTCTCCCAATTACCCAATTACCGGTGGGGGCACATTTCTCACAGGAGGGCCACTCTCTCTCCAATCTCTCAGTCCTGATCCTCAAGGGAAATTTACACAACACATCCCAGAGACGAGCCTATGAGCTCCATTTCATCAACCTGCTGGATACTAGAGATCAGGGACTAAACATAGACATTGGATTTTTGATACATTATAATCTGCCTGGCAACTGACTCCCCAGCCCAGCCCAGCCCAGCCCCTGGCTTGTTTACTTTTCATTCCATCCAGGAAGAGCACACACCAACTGCTGCAGCTTCCTGAGCCTGACGAAGGGTTTTTGAACCCGAAAGCTTGCTTAATAACTATTCTCCAACCATTTGGGTTGTTCTAATAAAAGATATCAAATTCACCCAAGGAACCTTGTCTGCCTATATCCTTAGACCAACACGGCTACAACCTAAACCCCTGCAGGTATGGTTTAACAACTTGAGAGTCTAAAAGCCTGCATGGGTGGCTTTACACCAAACAAAAACATACTTTATTGTTGAAAGCTCTACAGCAGTGGTTTTCAACCTGTGATCTGGGGATCCCTGGGGGTCTGCAGACTGTCTAGTCTAAGGGGTCTGCGAAAGAGTACTATAATTAGTCAAAAGTATGTGAATACCCACACAATTCAAAGCACCTCCATTCAAATTTTTTTTAGGGGTCTGCAAATCACAAAAAGGCTAAAAACCACTACTCTACAACAAGGAAGTATTACCAGGCATTAAATTCTTATAAGAGCAGGCCATTCTAAATCCTCATTTTTCACTTGTGCAAGCATCTCTAAATTTGTTCTTTGAGTTAAAACTTCAGGTTTGGACACAGCCAGGAGGTGATTTTATTTTTTTATTTAAGGTTTTTTCTGTTATGCAAGCCATTTTAAATAAGCTCAAAGCATGATTCTTGAGAAGCCAAAAATAAGAGATGCCTTTTAATGCAACTGCACAGTTCTACTATTAAACTGGCAAGGAAAGAATGACTGATTTTACTTTTGCCAGCAAAGAATTGCATCTCAGATGTGCAGTGTGTTAGTCCTCTCATTAAATTGTAAACTCCTATCCTTATTTATTGCAAAAAGGCAGCGAAAGTGTTTCTACAAATCCGAAGAAATTAAAAATACATGGGTAATATCAAATTAAGACTGTATCTGCAATATTATTCCTACCATTATAGATATATTATAGAGCAGGTGCAGTATTGCTTTTAATCTCTCACACTGTGTTTTCCTTACCCTTAACGATGCATTAGTGAGGGTTACATTTGCACTTATGACAAAGCAATGTGTTTATAAGAATAAACCAACATAAAAAGTATTGTAACTGCTTTTATTATAAAAACTAATTTACAACTCTGTTTTCCAGTACATTTTTTTTTAAAGTACTGCATGTATCAAACATTTATGATGCATTTCATCACTGTTAATTCTCTTTTAAAGAGCTGTCAAATATATCCCAAAATTCTCTTGAGAAGAGCCTCAAGATAATTAAGCTTTTTGGCTTTCTACAGAGGAAAGGAGAGGCTTAAGTAATTTATGGCATGAGGAAAACATACCATTAAAAACTTAATACTTTGTCTGAAGAGCATTCTTTTGGAAATGTCATAAACATAAAACTTAGAAGAGGATTTACATCTTTGCTTTAGAACTATCAAGAGCTTCAAAGTTAAGTTAGATTTACTAGGGCAGATGAATCTCATTTTGGAAGGTTTGACAACATTTATACTTCAACAGCTCTTTAAAAGGAATAATGGTGCACACAAGCTACAAACTCCTTGTCTCAGTGTATTACACAGAAATTAAAATAAACATGGAAGACCAATATCTTTACATTTTATTCTTCTTTACAAAAAGAAGAATCTTAAAAAAAAAAAGCATTTAGTAGTCCACTTGTGCTTAAAATATTCAAATGCATGAGAAAGCTAAAAGGGAAAAATACACATTTTTGTACACCATGATCAAAGAGTTATGTTATAAATCTTTTGAAATTGCACTGTATTTAAAATACCCCCTGCAGTCAGCTCCATTCCTAAGTACAGCTGTTAATGCTGCCTGTCACAGTTCCTAGTCAGCCTAATTGCCAACCTGTGGAGGCCCTTCGGGGATAAGTGATGTGAAAAAGGTGGTGATAAAGGACCAAGCTGAAGCCATAAATCCAGGTTGCTGCTCTGTATTTGCATCTTCACCTGTATCTTGTCCACTGTCTTCTTCAATCCCATCGTCCATAAGTCGCTCCTTTAAAGAGACAAAAATGTTTAAGTGGTTTAACTGCTTTAATAAGAAAAAAAAGTACATGTACATTTGAGGAGGAGAAGCATTCCACAAAGTTACAGTTTCATCAAGGCAACCCTTTCCCATATAAGGGCTACTAGCATAAACAGAATGTACATGGAGGTGGAAGAAATCTAATTATCAATTCTTTAAGCTCTGTACCAAGCAGTTGAAAAATTTATTTCAGACAGAGAAAAAGGTGGGGATGGCACTGAACTGGTTTTACATAAAATCCTTAATGGCTACCACTTTAACACATTTCTCTTCACTTCCAGAAATCTCTTATGCAGATATTGTAAGAAAAAAAGGAAAATTAATTTTCTATCTTTATGTCCTCCAAATTCAAGCCTCAATTTTGTACTACTATTCATTTAACAGAAATGTGGAAGGGAATACACATAGGGAAATATGAAACATCCAAGCCTGTTTTCACCTACCATCTCTTCAAGGTCAGGGTTATTTACATTTTGCCCATCGTGGTTTACTTCTGCATTATTCGCTGCCTGTTGCTGGCCTCCCTCTTGCCTAAAGGGGAACCATCCAGCTTGGTGTCTATTCAATAAAATGAACAATTGAGTACAGTATGTCTCTAAATCGTAAACCTGCAAAATTGCTTCTACAAGTGGGAAAGATAATTTCTATCTATGGAATGATCTCTCATTCAACTTATTTGCAGAGCATTCTTCTTCTGATTAGACTTTTCAGAGATAATGGAACCCAATTATTTCTAGGTAGAAGTAATTTAACAGATTCCTATTAACCCAAATAGCAAAAATTAAATGTTTTATAAAACAGCTCTTTTACTTTAGGTTAACCTTGTAAAAACAGCATCTTTCCCTGTCTTCCCTACCCCCCCCCCCCCAAAAAAAAAAAACAACAAAAAACAAAACAAAGCCAAGGTGAGTGGTCCTTCAGGTTGGGGGAAAAACTATTTCAGAACCATGCATAACTATGGCAAAAGTCAGTGTTCTGTAAGTTTTAATAAGTTCCACAAGGCAGTCTTTGTTAATTTTTTCAAAACTAGCCTGACTGAAAATGTATTCAATGGCTGATAGCACAAGTCATGCAGCCTCGTTCAACCCATGCTATATTTTAGAATCTGTGCACTGTAAATCAGCTGTCCACCATGTAAAAATCAATACCTTTAGAGGAGCTCATCTTTTAAACCTGCATTCACTGAAATGTACATCTTCTAAATCACCTGCAGTGCAATGCAAATGCTCTAAGTATTATATGGCATGTCCTACTTCCTCTCATATCCCAATAGGGCCCTTAATGGGAGAAGATTTTTAAAAAAATCATTAGCAACCTCTGAAATTCTGTAGTAAAAACTGGTAGAAGGTAGCAACTTCCTTTTAAAAAAAAATAAGTGTGTAGTAAAGCTTTCCTCTTCTGATAACTCTAAAAAATGGAATCCTCGGCATCTCTGACGGAGTGCACACAACAAATTACATATGTGCTTAATTCAAAACAGAGTTGAAGTTTGCAGTTCACCTTTAAGATCCTATACCATTAAACATGCGATGTAATTTAAGCTCATGCAAACGTGCTTTTCAATTGCATGAATGTTAGTTCCTCTTTTACTTACCTCCTAAAGAAACAGATTGGCAAAACCAACCCCTGTGTAATTTCGGTAGGCCAATGTAAATTACATCAAGTTCAGAAAATCAGACCTCCGACTATCCAATGGTAGCTGCTTAGTGCATGCACTTATTACTAGGGGTGCACCAATAAAGATTTTCTTGGCTGATGTCAATAGCCGATCCCTCACCAGGCATAATCGGCCGATACTGATCCAATAACCAGTTTACTGGAATGCAGCTGGGCAGCGCAAAGAGCAGTGCCCTGTAAGTAAGTCTATGGAGGGGAAGGGGCGTGGGGGGGGGGGCAGGCAGATCAAGGCCCCCACGGTGAGGGAGTGAGTGGGGTAGGGGCACCAGGCAGTGAATGGGACCCCAAGGGAGTGGGACAGAGCTGCAGGTGGCTCGTTCTGGGGATCAGTGTCCTAGAGCTTAAAAATGGCAGCGGGGGTGCTTAAAACTCATTGAATGAGCTTTAGTTCAAGCTCCACCACTACCATTTTTAAGCACCAAGACACTTTTAACTGGTGCGAGGACAGAGGCATGTCGCCCCCTGTGGGCTTGGTGCTCTTTGCCCTGCTGCCTTTGCACTGGGAGCCGCATGCTGGCTGCATCGTGCCCACTACCCAGCCAGCAGCTGAGGGCACAGCTCGCAGCTACAGCCGGACAAGCAGGGGGCACAGCTCCTGGAGCAAAGGCAGCAGGGTGAAGAGCCCCAAACCCAAAGTGGGCAGACTGTCTCTGCCCCTGTCCCCGCTTAAGTGTCCCAGCACTTAAAAATGATAGCGGTAGTGCTTGAACTAAAGCTCATTTCATGAGCTTTAATTCAAGCACCTCCACCACCATTTTTAAGTGCCAGGATGCTGATCCCTTAGATAAGCCGCCCGCAGCTCCATCCCGCTCCCTGGGGTTCCCATTCACCACCCTGCCCTTGCCCCAGCTTCTCCCTCACTGTGGGGACCTCGATCTGGCCCTGTCCCCCCCTCTCCCCCTCCCCCCCAAGCCCCTCATGTCTCTACACTGCCTGGCTCCATTCCTGGCCAGTGCATGCGTGCGGCTGCGTTCATGTATGTGGCATCTGGGGGCCCTGGCCAGAAGTCATATTATACTTATCGGTACATTATTGACTATACTGGCCACAAAAAGCTGATAACGTTAATTTTCCTTTTAATCGGTGCCAATATATTGGTGCACCTCTAAAGGAGTAAATGTTAGCAAATGACTACCCACAGGATCAGTGGGACCTAACAAAGCCTGAACTAGTATACTCTTACACAGTTGGAAATTAATCCCTGCTTCTTCCAGGCAAAGTTAACTTTGTCCCTTATGTTTTTTTACTTTTCACCAAAGTAAACAAAGTTTCTCCATGCCCCAAGTCCTGCTAACAGTTGCAGGTTTTCCTTGCAACAGTTATTCTGTTGCTATACTCAACATACAAATGCAGTGTTTTTGTGATAAGGGTTTTTGTCTTCAATTTTTAGTGGGGGGACAGACGGAGGAATACAGAATCACGAACTATCATAAAAATATTTTGAAAATACATTTGAAAACCTTGTTCCATTTATTTGAAGAAGTTCTTGCTCATGTGTTTTCCTTATTAATGAGGATGGTTAATTTCTCCATTATCAAGTGTTTGTTTTTCAAACTTTAAAGTCCAAATAAAGTGATCCAAAAAATACTATATTAAAAAAATACAGTATTTTACTTACATTGATAAATACACACAGACAGACAATCTACATGTCTAAGCAAGCGCCATATTTAACCAAAATTTTTTTACTCACAAATAAACAAGTAGCATGGCTCCCATTACCATGACAAAACGACTGAAGGAGGAATAAAAGTACACAATGCTGAGAAGAATGGCTGCTCTGGAGAATGTGTACATCCAGTCCAACCAGTCTCGATTGAAGTCCTCCTCATTCACGACTGGACCTCCTTGTGCATTCATCTGAACATTCTGGTTTACAGGCCTGTTCTCTGGTGCTGCTACGTTTGGCGCTGCTGCGGGCTCATTTGCAGGAACATGCTCTGAATTTACAGGCTGTGCAGCTGCTGATCTGACTGGCTCAGTGCTGGATGTCACTTGGGCTGAAACAGCAGCTTGGCTAGAAATTTAAATACACGTTTTCTGAAAAGCCAGTTTTGTATGGAAAACGTTTGAACCCAAACTTCATTCTAGCTCCTCTTATAGAGGATCACCACAGAAACACAAAAAAATTGCAGTGAATTTCCAGATTAGGAAGTGACTTCATGGGAAATACTTCTCCAGCTGACTATACTACTATTTGTCCACATCTACACCCTTTACAATCATTCCTTTTCTCAGCCCAAGTCTTTACTGGTGGATAGATTTCCCTCAGCAGTTGTGTGCTACTTCCACACTGCATTCTCAACTCCTGTGTTAACTAACAAAAAGGAGTCAACATCAGAGACTAAATTTCCAAATGAGCATAAGACACTGCTGCAAAAGAAGCCCATTTCCTTTGGTATTATGGTTTAAAAACAAGATAATCCATTTCAGTCAGCAGATGAATTTTCTTGGCCATAACAAGCTGAATTTTAAAAGATGGTTTTATATGAACATTCCAACTACAAATATTTTAATAAAATGTTTGCTGGAACATAAAACTAACCTGCGTTAAAAGAAAACTTTAATTCCCTCAGCAAAATTATGTTCAGCATAAAAAGAATAAAAATCAAAAACCCCCAGACATTGAAATTTTAGATCTCAGACAGAAGCTATCTAAGGTTTTTATACCTTGTTTTCATCAGGGTATCTGAGCACTAAGAATATGCAAGTTAACTTACTATTGCATGTAGTATTGACGTGCATACATTTGTTGCCACCATATCATCTGTAAGGGGCTGAATGCAGGGTACATAGGAAATCCAGTAGGAACACCTTGCCCTGGAAACTGGTTACCTACATTACTGTAGAAAATTTTAAAAAAACCAGTTATGACATGGCTATTAATAGAGTAGAAATGCATCATTTTAAAATAGATGACACAAAGTACTTCCCGCCCTTTCCCCCACTTCTATTTGCTCCATGTGAGACAACACAACATCAATAAGACCTAACTGACATCCACTGGATAATGCCCAATCCATTACATCAACTGTATTACTGTAAAAAATGAAAAGCACTTAATTGGATATAAAATATAACCACAATAATTAGATGATCAATGCACCATTTTAAAGGTACAAGAACTAGGTAAAATTATTTCCATTCTAAAAGTGTATTTGTTGTAGCTGGAGGTGATCATTAGCCACATCTTCAACTGATGGGTTTGTAGTCAAAACACTGAAGGTTAATGCCTTATTATGATAAAAAAAATTAAGTTTGCTTCTTAAATAAAAGCTGCTGAAAAATACTGTATGTTCACATAGACACATCCCCCATTAGATTCCATATATACAGATGCCAGCACTTAAAGACTTTAAGAGATTATCTTATTTCTTATAGGGAGGAAGCTCCAATGAATACACAGCTTATAAAATCAGAAGCACCAAGGACTGAATAAGCATATAAAGAAAACTAATCTTTCATCTCCAGAGGTGGCTTCTGCAGAACATGGTTGTACGACACTGGGAGGACACTGTAGGAAGCTTGCTACTCTGCACTCATCATGCACCTATTTTGTAGATAAAGTATTTTGTTACCTAGGGAATTTTTCACATACAGAAGTTTTTTAAGCTCTTACACGGAAGCTGAAAGTAGTAAACACTTCATAACTCCTGGGGTATACAAGATCGTGTATATTTTTAGAAGATTCCCAGTTCTCTCCCAAACATCTTGATGTGGATCTATCACAGCACTATAACATGAAACTTGTTTCTTCTGACTGCAGGTAGCAATATTTCAAATGGTGTAATCCTACTGAAGACTACATCTTTACCCTGGGTAACAAACTCTTTGGAAAGATGGCACTAAAGCCACTGAAAAGCACTACATTTGTAGGGCTAAATACACAACCGTAGTTATTAAACAAAAACCAAAAAATAAAATCAAGCATACAGCCATTCAAGCTGTTTGTAAAATTACAGAGATGTGTCAAGTGCTATGAAACGGTAGCATTTTCAAAGACTAACTTCTCGGTTTTGCAGCACTACATGCAATGTCCACATAGCTATAAGTTACAGGGGATGCTTTTGGCAGGAGAGAGGGCAAGCAGACAATGATCTAGCATCCCTGAGTGGAGGCAACACAAGAAGCAGCCCCCTTTGAATCTGCAACTCTCCAGCCAGGGGAGATGAACACCTATATGCCCCCAAAGTACTACATTTTTGTAATGCTGCAAAGTGCCAAGTAATTTTGTAGTACTACAAATAAATGCTTGTCCATACCTTAAAACAAGGGAATCACACACCACAGGGGACTGGCACGAGGCTTGCGCTGCATGCACTGTCCCACTAGACTGACCCTGCATGCCAGTTCCAGCACACAGTAACAGCCTAAGCACCTAATCCAGACATGGGGCCCATCTGGCACAGGCATCACATACAGCTTGCACCTCAGACATTCTGTGCTGCATGCAGCACCCACAGTGCCAGTTCCAACCCACATACAGTGTGCGACACAGACCCGAGTGGGGGGAGGAGGGGGGCAGCGCATACTGCATGTGAGGTACTGGGCTGGACTGGCTGCACACAGCACAGGGGACCAGCATGGGGCACATGCTGCATGCAGCACCCTGTCAGACTGGCCCTGTGTGCTGGGCCCAATGCGTGGCCTCAATCAGGCCTGCAGATCAGACCAGCAACCCACATCTGGCCCATGGGGCTGGAAGAGTTTGACACCCCTACTTTAAAAGGCCCCACTTGCCTACCAGCCACTCAGATACACTAGGAGAGGCCAAAGAGAGGAAGGCACAGAAGACAGAAAAAGGAGACTGTTCAGAGCCTATGTCTAATCTCTCTGCGCACTCTCTCCATCAGACTTGCTGCTCAAATATGAGCAAAAGTCATCCAGCCAAATCCTTCACCTTAATATGTCCAACACTGACACAAGGAATATCTCATTACTTTTCAAAGAATCATTTTGCATTTACTTATTACCTACTTTGGTACAAGGCAAAAGTTATTAACCAAATTACAGGGAACATTTCTACAAAGATACTGGAAACCAACTTTGATTTTTAAAAAGCTAAAGCTAACTAGCAGGCTCTGCAGTGCCTCAGGCTCATTCTGAGAAATCAGCAAGATTGATTTAGGACTGGTGACAGTGGCTGGACAAGTCTGTACTTTCAGACTGCCAAGAGCTGATGGGGCTGCCTGCAAGCCACCCCCTCCTCCCCCTTCCCCAAGGTTGCTGCTGTGGTTGCCAAAGGATGGGCTCTTGTTGAGTCAGTGTTCTGGCACCTGCAGCAGAACTGCCGGGCCAGGCAGGAACTACACCCATGACAATACACTGGCTGTTGCCCCATGGCTGGATACCACAGGTCTTTGGACAACGGCTGTCAAAGCACAGTCGAGAAGGCCTGCTCAAGCAGTTGTGGTAACACTGGTGTTCTAGCTTCAGGGGCTGCAGACAAGGCACGCAGCCACACGACAGCAGCCCTCCAGCTGCATTGGCTGCTGCAGTAGCAGCAGCAAGATCCCCTGACCGCTTGGGGCTGGGCAGGCTATCAGGAAGCCAGCCACTGTCCTTCCCTCTCTCCCCCTTAAGGGATGGGAGGAGAGAAACCAGAATATGGAATGTTAATAGCCCTAGAAACCCCTGTCACACTATGTACAGGCATTAATATTAGCACTAGAAAACCTAGAAGTTCCTTTCTGAAAGTACTACTATTTTGTAGCACCTTGTAGCACTACCAAGACACTAAAATATCTTAAATGGCTGTACACAGCAGTATACTAAGTGAATAATGGCATACTTAGTGCTACAAATTTAACGCCTGTCCATGGCCTAGGAGACTTCAATCATGCAATATCCTAGAACTCCTTTTACCTCTTACACACACAAGCAATTTTCATGCCTTATTACCAGGCTTACTAGATACTTCCTTTTATGAGGGGCAAGCTATACCTTTATACCTTACACTGTCAAGCCTTGAGGACCATTCAATAGTTTCTCACTGCTGCTGCAACTTGCAATGCTAACTTGTGAGAAAACATATTTGGAAAATATGACAGCCATTAGCCCAGTAATTATGTAACTACTAATATTTTACTAGTAACCCAGCAGTTTTCAAACTGCAGGGCGCCTCCCCAGGGGAGCGGCGTCATGCACAAGGCATATTTTACTTTTATTATTATACAAAATAAAAGTGATATTTGACAACATCACACATTGAAAGAGTACGAGTGAACCTTCTGCAACTGATTTCATAGGTGTTACAATGTACTTAATTAAGCCAGCGATCATTTCCATAGCAACAACAACATTTCCCGCATTCCGGTTTAATACACCCATCATGCCTACTCTTACAACACACAGAAAAGATTACAACAAGCATTTGTGCAGTGCGGCTTATTCTGCTGGTGAGTCTGATATTTTTCATACTAGTACAAGGTGAAAATGGAGCAGTACTTATTGCCAAAAGATACTGTTTGGAAATGAAAGGCAGAAGCTGAAACAACTAGTCAGTAAGTACAGTATCTGTGAATTTGAAACTTACAGGTGTAGGTAATTTAATTAGGTCATTTAAATTGTTTTAGTCTCTATTAAGTTTATGAAAGTATATTTTACATGTCTGTTCTGTCTGGGTTGGGGTGGGGCAGAGTGAACAAAATTATAACTCAAAGCGGGGCTCAGCTGAAAAAGTTTGAAAACCACTGTAGTAACCTAATAAAGGAGGCATGAAATTTAGGAATTCACGAAAAATAAACCAGAGAGAGAACCTTTCAAGGCAACAACACTGTCCAAGAGCTGGCTTGCTATCTAGAGGGGACATACGTATACTTCCAGTATACTGCAGAAAAAGACAAAGGAGGGGCAAGAAGCAGACCAGTTTAAAAGTCTGGCAGCACTGCAGGATAAGGGCTGCAGAGTAGAACAGGCTGAAACTGCTACTACTCCCCAGAAAACCATCTACAGAAAATTGGACCAGGAAAGGCCAAGGCCCATCTGCACATTCAATAATGACTGCAGCCTTGGAACAGTCCTATTAGGAAAGTGTACTTTCCACCTCTAAGTGGCTGACAGAATTCAGATCAATTGATTTGGCAACGCTCAAAATTTAATGGGAGGAGGGGGAGAGTGCAAAGGAAGAGGTCACAATAAGAGAATAACGTTTGAGAAAGGATTTATTTCTTGCTGGGGTGAACAGGATTAATGGTGTACACGAGCAATACTAATAATTGGTGTGGGAGTGGTGATGTGTTAAGTGTCAGTGGAACAAGAAAGCACAGGTAGTTCTCACACTAGCTAACAATCAGTCAAAGATATTTTTCAACCCTTCATTTGTTTAAAGCATGTTGTTAAGAAAGTTTGGGAGCCAATTATAGCTTGCAAACAAAGTATATTGCAAAGGCAGTGATGTCTGAAGCAACTGGCAACCAGCAACACCTGTCCCAGATATTTCTAGTTCTACTGTAGAATTGGTAAGTATTCTATGGAGACTCCCGAATTACATTTTTATTGTCCTGGGGTTAAAGCCATACACTAGTTCCCTTTTATTGTTGCTTTGGGATCCATGAATTGAGAGTTGCACAAAGAATGTGAGCAACACTTAGGCTAGGGAATGACACTACACATAGACCCGTTTAAGTGACTGTAGTATCATCCATGTGGGCACTAATGATGCGGCCAGTAGTCTGGACCATGTCATGAGAGACTACAAGGCTCTGGGTGCCAAGCTTAGGGAGCCAAGAGCACAGGTGGTTTTCTCATTCGTTCTTCCGGCGAGCAGACGTGGACGGCGCCACAAGGCCTGCATCAGAGAGGTCAACTAGTGGCTTCGGAGCTGGTGTTACCGGGTGGGCATCGGATTCTTCAACCATGACTCTCACTTCCACGCAGCAAACATGCTAGGGCAGGATGGGCTACATCTCTTCCTGAAAGGTAAGTGTGTTTTCTCTTCCAGGTTGGCTGATCTCATACAGCAAGCTTTAAAACTAGGTTCGTCAGGGGATGGGGATGCAGAGGTGCAGGAGGACACGTTGACGTCATAGAATCATAGAAGTAGGGTCAGAAGGGACCTTGTAGATCTTCAAGTCCGACCCCCTGCCTGGGCAGGAGGGAAACTGGGCTCAAGTGACCCCAGCCAGGTAGGCATCGAGCCGCTTCTTAAAGACCCCCAGGGTAGGAGCCAGCACCACTTCCCTTGGAAGTTGGTTCCAGATCCTAGCCGCCCTAACTGTGAAGTAGTTCTTATGAATGGCTAATCTAAACCTACTCTCCAACAACTTGTGGCCGTTATTCCTTGTTATCCCGGGGAAACAAGGTCTCCCCCAAACCCTTCTGGTCCCCCCTAGTGAGTTTATAGACGGTCACAAGGTCCCCCCTCAGCAGCCAGGTGACACGAGCAGGAACAACACAGGTAAGTGACAAGGGCCCGGGCAAACTTGGGAACAAAAGAGCAGCATGAACACCCATAGGAGGTCTCAACTGCCTCTACACAAATGCTAGAAGTATGGGGAATAAGCACGAGGAACTCACCCTCCTGCTAGCTAGCAAAAACCCAGACCTGGCTGGACTTACAGAAGCCTGGTGGGATTCTACCCACGACTGATCAGTAGACATGGAGGGCTACAGGTTGTATAGACAGGATAGAGTAGGGAAAAAATGGGGATGGGGTTAGTGCTCTATGTTAAAGAACAGCAGTACACATCCTCAATGATCAGGATGGGTTCAGAAAAGGGGCAAACTGATGCACTCTGGGTTAGAATGCAAAGGGGTCGTGGGGAAAGGGACTCGATAGTGGGCGTCTACTACAGACCGCCTCACCAAGGGGATGAGCTGGACCTGGAATTTTCAGGTCAGGTCATGGAGGCTGTAAGGACAAGGGATGTGGTTGTCATGGGTGACCTAAACTACCCAAACATCTGCTGGGAGGATCAGTCAGCCAGGTCTGAATGCTTATGTAGGTTTTTAGCCAGTATACAGGACCTCCACCTAACCCAGGAGGTACACAATCCCAAAGGAAATGCCTTACTGGACTTGGTCCTTGCCACAGACGATGACCTGGTGAGGGATCGGTGGGTGCTCGGATACCTAGGTGTTAGTGACCATCGTCTGCTGGAATTTACTACCTGGAGCAGGGTGGTGAAAGCAAGCAGTAAGGCAAAAGTCCTTGACTTCAGGAGGGCTGACTTCAATGAGCTAAAGAGATTAGTAAGAGAGACATTGGGGACTTGAAGCCTCAATGAGATGGGAGTCCAGGACGGGTGGTTGTTCCTTAAGGAGACAATCCTCCGAGCTCAGAGGGAGTCAGTCCCAATGTGAACCAAAGGGGGTAAGAGTGCTAAAAAGCCCCCTTGGCTCAGTAAAGGAATCCAGGACGGCCTGAGGGCAAAAAAAGGTGGCATACAATCAGTGGAAGCAAGAAGCTATCACCAAAGAGGACTACACCTCCATCAGTCATGACTGTAGGGAGGCTGTTAGGAAGGCCCAGGCAGAGACGGAACTAGGGCTGGTGACCAGAATTAAGGATAACAAAAAGTCCTTTTTCAAATACATAGGGAGTAAGAAGGCGGCACCAGGTAACATGGGGCCCCTATAGGACAGGCTTGGCAATCTGGTGATTGAGCTATCACCAAAGAGGACTACACCTCCATCAGTCATGACTGTAGGGAGGCTGTTAGGAAGGCCCAGGCAGAGACGGAACTAGGGCTGGTGACCAGAATTAAGGATAACAAAAAGTCCTTTTTCAAATACATAGGGAGTAAGAAGGCGGCACCAGGTAACATGGGGCCCCTATAGGACAGGCTTGGCAATCTGGTGATTGCAGCAAAGGAAAAAGCTGATCTCTTCAACGAGTTCTTTGCCCCTATATTTCTGAGCAGGGACCAAGACAACTCCCCCACTAGGATTATGGACAGGCTTAGGGGACACGACGATCTAGTTAGGGAACTTTTGGAGGGGCTGGATGTGTTTAAAATCAGCAGGTCCAGATGCTCTTCACCCGAGGGCACTGAGGGAATTGGCAGAGGTCACAGCAGGGCCCCTGGCACAACAGTATGAGCACACATGGTGCTCTGGCCAGGTCCCAGAGAACTGGAAAAGGGCTAATGTGGTCCCCATTTACAAGAAGGGGAGAAAGGAGGACCCAGGTAACTATAGGCCTCAGTCCTTGGGAAGACCTTTGAGAAGTCCTAGGTCTTACCTCAGTCCTTGGGAAGACCTTTGAGAAAATTATCAAGGAGCACATCCTTCAGGGGCTAAGCATGGGAGGTAATGCTCAGGGGAAACCAGCACAGGTTCACTGCGGGCAGATCCTGCCTGACTACCCTTGTTTCCTTTTACAACCAGGTTACAAAGTCCTTGGATGTGGGCACTGAGGTGGATGTCATCTACTTGGACTTCAAGAAGGCCTTTGACACTTTTTCTCATGCCATTCTCTTGAAAAACTAGACGACTGAGGCATGGATGCCTACACAGTCAGATGGGTGGCAAATTGGCTAGATGATTGCACCAAGAGAGTGGTGGTGGACGGGTCATTTTTGACCTGAAGGGATGTGGGCTGTGGAGTTCCCCAGAGCTCAGTCCTCGGGCCTGCGCTATTCAACATCTTTATCAGTGACTTGGAAGCGGGTGTGGAAAGCATGCTGTCCAAATTTGCTGATGACACAAAGATGTGGGGAGAAGTGGGCATACTGGAGGGGAGGGACAGAATTCAGCTAGATCTAGACAGGTTACAGCGGTGGGTGGATGAGAATAGAATGGAATTCAACGAAGACAAGTACAAGGTGCTACATCTAGGGAGAAGGAACCTGCAACATATATATCTATAGGCTGGGGAACACCCTCCTCAACAACACAGTGGCTGAAAGAGATCTTGGAGTCATTGTGGACTCCAGGATAGACATGAGCTGCCAATGAGAGGAAGCAGTTAGTAAGGCTAACCACACCTTGTTGGGCATCTACAGATGCATCACAAGCAGGTCCAGGGAGGTGATCCTTCCCCTCTATGCAGCCCTGGTCAGGCCGCAGTTGGAGTACTGCATCCAGTTCTGGGCACCACACTTCAAGAGGGATGTGGCTAACCTTGAGAGTGTCCAGAGGAGGGCCATTCACATGGTCAGGGGGCAGCAGACCAGGCCCTCCGAAGATAGATTACAGGACCTGAATCTATTCAGCCTCCACAAGAGAAGACTGAGAAGGGATCTGGTGGCCATCTATAAACTCACCAGGGGGGACCAGCAGAAAATAAATGAGGCTCTGTTCCCCTGGGTACCACCTGGGATAACAAGAAATAATGGCCACAAATTGATTGAGAGTAGGTTCAAGCTTGACATCAGGAGGCATTACTTTATGGTTCATGCCATCAGGCTCTGGAATGGGCTCCCAAGGGAGGTGGTGCTCTCCTCTACTTTGGGAGTCTTCAAGAGGGGGTTGGATAGATATCTGGCTGGGGTATTATAATCCCAGTGCTTGTTTCTGCCCAGGGCAGGGGGTCGGACTTGATGATCTGTTCAGGTCCCTTCCAACCCTAGAAACTATGAATCTGGTTTAAACCTGTAACAGAAGAGATGTTCAGTGCACATAAACCACTTTGAAAATGGCAGAAACTGGTTTGAAATAAACCTAGTTGAATGTGGTATCAGACTTAACTGATTTGGCTCAAACTGGTTTATGCAATGTCTGCCCCAGACCCCTTGCTGGTTTAAGATGAATCAGATTTACATTTGATCTAGCAGTGTAAGTCATCCTTCTCAAGCTGTGTTAAAAATCTCACTGCTTCTTCCCACTTAAGATCATAGAATCTTAGAAAAATTATGGTTGGAAGGGACCTCAGGTACATTTGATCTAGCAGTGTAAGTCATCCTTCTCAAGCTGTGTTAAAAATCTCACTGCTTCTTCCCACTTAAGATCATAGAATCTTAGAAAAATTATGGTTGGAAGGGACCTCAGGAGGTCATGCAGTCCAACCCTCTGCTCAAAGCAGGACCATCCCCAACTAGACCCTCTCTGGATAGCCTGTTCCAGTGCTTAACTACCCTTCTGGTGAGTAAACTTTTTTTAATATCTAACCTAAACTTCCCTTGCTGCTACTTGAGACTATTGGTCCTTGTTCTGCCATCTGCCATCACTAAGAACAGTCTACTCCATCCTCTTCAGAACCACTTTTCAGGTAGTTAAAGGCTGCTATTAAGTCCCACCTCAGTTGTCTCTTCACCAGACTAAATAAGTCCAGTTCCCTCAGCTTCTCCTCAGAAGTCATGTGCCCCAGCATCCTATCCATTTGTTGCCCTTCACTGGACTCTCTCCCAGGTGTCCACATGCTTTCTGTAGTGGGGGGCCCAAAACTGTTCACAGTACTCCAGATGTGGCCTCACCAGCATGAAAGCAGGGGGAAAGAATCACTGCTGGCTATCTGCCGGCAACATTGCTGCTAATGCAGTCCAGTATGTCCTTAGCCTTTTTCAAAACCCATTAGCCTTCTTCACAACACAGGCACACTGTTTGCTCATATTCAGCTTATTGTCCACTGTAACCTCCAGGTCCTTCTCTGAAGAGCAGCTGCTTAGCCAGTCAGTCCCCAGCCTGTACCAGTGTATGGGACTGTTCCGCCCTAAACACAGGACTTTGTACTTTTCCTTATTGAACTTCATGAGATGTTCTTTGGTTTAATTTTCCAATTTGTCTAGGTCTCTCTGGTGTATAGTTGCATTGCCCTTTTCTCATTTTTCCAACTTTATACACTCCATTGTGCAACAGAGGAACACCCTATAAATAGGCCAGCTCAATGTCCAACTTCAAATCTCTCCTTAACTCATTTCTATTACCATGCCTACAAACAACGGTTACTATCTGGTATGCTGTGTCCATGCTGATAAGTATCATCATTGCCATAAGCATCCCACATCTGTGTAGTGCTCTGTATGTTCTCTCATCTTGGATGGCAAGCTCTTGGGGCAGAAGGTATCTGTTTGTGGGTTTGTTAGCAGTACACCAATAAAGATTTTCTTGGCGGATACTGAAAGCCAATGATTAATCAACCATCTTGGCCAATGCCAATCCGATAACTGACAAACCTTTTGTTTGTTTGTTTATTTTGTATTTATAAAAAAATAATTAAAGTGTTCACTGAGGACCTATATAATCCAACGCAATTTTTTTTTCTCTTCAGACACAAAGGAAAAGAAAAAATGAATAAGATGCATGTGTAAGAGGCAAAGTTAAAAGCTATGCAGACTATACATTTTACTAGTATGTAAAAAGCATTCTGACCTGTTGTGGTCCGAGTTCTTTGCAAGAGAAGAATTGCTCTATTATCTTTCCATAGCCAAAAATAGTGTGAAAACTCAGGGAAAAATGAAAACTAAGAGTTGCCCGAAGTCTAAAAAGGTCAAGAACGGTTATTCTAGGATCTGAAGGGAGTCTGTTAAGGTCTGCTGTATATTTCTAAAACACATACCATAAATAAGAGCTATAAGAGGCTATTTGAAAATTACTTACGCAATGTGATCTAATTTGGACAAAAACAGAGCCATCAAATGGCTTCTATGTATATGCACAGGCCATAAAAAAAAAAAAAAAGTTCAATACCATTCTTTTAAAAATTTAACCCTGACCGTTATTAACTGATTAGGAAGAAAAGAAAAAAAAAAAGGTCAGCTGATGCCTGGGGACACATCTTCTGGCTGAAATATATTACAGCTATACCATCCAACAATAGAACAGAACAGCAGCAATGGTGAGGGAAAAAGAAAGAATACGTAGTGAAATGCTGATACTGCTTACTCAATGACCAAATATCAGCAAAACTAGCAAATAAGGCACAGAAAATATTTCTGAGTGCCATTGTTGCTTCCTAATGCATTCTGAAAAACACATCAAGTACAAAACACTGCCTAGACCAGTGATTCTTAATCAGGGTGGTAAGCATCTCTGGGGTACCACTAGCTCTTTTGAAAGTGCCTTAAGGTATGAGGAGGTAAGTGCAGGCTCAGGCTCATTCCTGCCTAGCTACTACCTGCCCCCACTGCTTGGCTTCTCTATAGAGAGGTAAGCACTGTAATAAATTAGTTCTTGAAATGGGGTGCTGCTCAATCCACAAGTTACAAAGAAGTGCCTCAAGTCAAAGAAGGCTGAGAACCACTGTGCTAGATGACGGAGTGGCCATATGTTCAACTGAAAATCTAAAACTGAAAAGGTTACTTAATAAATAAAGTGCTAAATAGCAACAAGATGTTAATTACTACACCAATTTCACTTACCTTTGCCTTAAATATGGAAACTGGTGGCTTTGCACAGGATGGCTTTGTGCTTGTAGAAGGCTGCGATGCCTCACCCCATCAGAACTAGTATTCAGAGACACAGATGATGTTTCTTGACTTGTGGGTGATGGAGTAGTTGATCCTGAATGTTCGGAGTTCTTAAAATACAAGCACAACTTTCTTTAATATTTTTCATCACACTTACAAGATTCAGTACTTTAAGCACTAGGTATGTAATTACTCAAATGAGTATTTTCTTTCACTGCAAAAATATTTAACAGACATCACAAAAAGAAACACTTACAGACTTGGTCTCACTGCTCTACAAAAGAATTAAAATCACCCAGGAATTTATACGGCAGGTGGAAAAATGTTCCATCATAGCCAGCCACCAGGAGAATGTCTAATAAATGTATGATAATGTTACCTTTGATAAATACCAAACTGTAACAGTAGGCATTAAAAAACAGCATCTATATGGCAAAAATCCCCTTCAACAATAACTCCAGAGTGCAGAAGTTACTGACTTAGCAACACATTCTTTACATAGCTGTAAGTGAACATAAATATGCTTATCACATATGCCCAAAAAAGGAAGAGTTTTATGTACTAAAGGAAATAATGGAAGAGTGGAGGGGGGGGGGGGGGGGGGGGGGGTGATTTTTTGCAATGGATTTTTACATGTCCTCTCCCCTTCCTTCCCCCCACAAACAGATTAGGAATTTACCACTGTATATTAACTTGATCTTGATCTAAAAAAATACTTTTCAGTTACATGCACTGTTTATAATTCTAGTTTCCTCTGTAATGGTTTTATGTATTTCAAATATAAGTAGTAACAAATGTAAAACTTCTAATGAGAAAGGTTTACGACAGCATTCAAACACTGATCAAGCTATAGAGCCACATGACAATCTGATTGAGGTTATATTGTATGGATTAAATGCAGATTCGTCAAAGAGAAAACAAACTTGGCCTCAGAGAGGAGGGGAGAATAAAGAAAATAGCTGATCACTGTAAAAGTGCATTTTTTTGCTTGCTCAGATTTGTTTGAAATATCCTTTATTAGAGCAACTACAGTTGAGAGAGAGATTAGACAAGCTGCAAGGAAGGTCATTTTGGCCCCCAAAGCTTGTCTAATCTCTCTCCCAACTTTATAGCTGGTCTAATAAAAAAGGTATTGCCAAACAAATCCTGGTTCCTGCATATCCCATATCCCCTGAACCATCACAGCTATAACACTCCTGCTTTTTCTTGCTGGCAGTTAAGGGAACAAGTGACACACACTGGGCGCGTCCACACATGCAAGC
Organism: Alligator sinensis; assembly: GCF_000455745.1. NCBI lineage: Eukaryota > Metazoa > Chordata > Crocodylia > Alligatoridae > Alligator > Alligator sinensis. The sequence goes on from NW_005841971.1 coordinate 2,769,296, forward strand.
ATGTGCGCTTGTAGCAACTCAAATAGAAGTGATGTAAATTTGAGCCAGGGCTTTTTGCCTCAGCACATGTGCCCAGATATGCATTTTGGTGCGGGGCAAATTGTGCCACTTGAGGCAAAATAACCCTGCCTGGCTCCTCCTGGATCTGTAACCAGGGGGAGCTACAGCCTGGGGCCAGTACCTGTGCTGTCCCCAGCAGTATAAAAAGCCACCCTGTCCTGGCCCCATCAGTATAAAAAGCTGCCCTGGCAGGTAGCTCAGGGTTATTCACTCTCAGGAACTTCTGAGGCCCAGCCACCTGGTACCTGGGGACACTACCCCTTGTGCCAGCTGGACTGCTGAAGCAGCCCTGAGAGTTCCTCAGGGTTCCCTGCCCCCTTTACCCACTGCAGCAGTCTGGCAGTGGGGGCTGCTGCCTGGCTGTGACCTGCTGCACACCTGCCAGACCCAGATGGGGACTGCAGAGCCAGTAGAGGCATCTGCCCCTCTGGGCCAGCTGCCAGTGGACTGTGGCTGCTGGGTTGGCTTGTGTGCAGCACTACTGTCATATGTGCCCCTGCCCGGCCATCTGGACAGCTATTGCCCAGAAGATGTTCCCAGTGTGGTGGCCTGCTTCAAACTGTCAAAACATGTCCTCCTGGCACCAACTGGCCAGGAGGTCAGCCACAGCCAACTGGGTCCAAGGTGCCAGCTCTGAGCAGGCAGAGTCCTGCCACTGGCCTCCCTAGCAGCAATTCTAGTGTTCCCTATTGGAAAACTGAAAAATCCCTGATAAAAAAATCCCAAAGTCACTCTGTAAAATACCCCGAAATCCATGTTCCTCCACAATTAAAACAAAAACACCACTATATACACACACAGAGAGGGGGAGATCAGTTGGGCAAAGTTTTATTGCTATATCTACAGTGTTAAAGCAATTTGGAAGCGCAGCGGTGCCTCTATCATCAGAATAAAATGAATCTTAAATACCTATATGTTTTCAGGCCCTCCACTGGGGGCTACAGCCCCCTACTGGGGGCCAAAGCTCCCCACCAGGGGCCAAGCAGCCCCCACAGGGGCTACCACCCCTTCCCCCCTGCTCCCCC
>NW_005841971.1:2770390-2785180 GCF_000455745.1 Alligator sinensis
CAATGGCTGCCCCTCCGACCCAGCCTCCAGCACGTAAAAAAAAACAAAAAAAGCCTCTACTCACCGCAGGAGCAAGGGCTGGGGGGGCCCTGGGGCCTCCTGGCAGGGCCTCCCTCCCCCCAAGGCAGCACAGGGCAGTGGGACCCAGGCTAGGGCCACTGGGGCTCTCACACACACCCCCACCCCACCCCCCACCGGGGCAGGCAGTGTGGTTCAGCACCAGGGTGAGGTCCAACCACAGAGATGCTCTGGCTGTTAGCAGAGCATCTCTGTGGAGGACCCAGCCTCCAGCTGCCTCAGGGCACGGTCCAGGACCGTGAACTGCCCTGCTTTTTTTTTTGCTCCATTTTTTTTTGACCCCCGAGTCTAATTTTCCTCTCATGCTGCAAACTTGCAGTGGGGGGGAACCTTTTCCAGTTCCCACATGTGCCTCTTGCAGCATCTCAAAGGGGTTTGAGACGCTGGAAGAGGCACGTGCAAGGTCATCTGGATGAGCCCACTGAAGGTATATTTGTTTACATTCTTTCCCAGCTAACCTTAAAGGCCTCCTGAAAAAAAGGACACTCTCACCTATAGGGAAGAGCAAGACTGAAGCAGACTATTATGAGAACTGTTTTCTTGTTGCAGCCAAATAAAGAAACTCCCAATTTCATATTCCAAGGATAAGAAGAGATTTCCATTATACATAAAAACAAACATCTTCAAAATCAAATTCCATCATTTAACCAAAACAAAGCTAATTTGTTTTTTTGTTCTTGAAATATCGTTAAAACCCAATTAATTGTACAAAGCAGTTAACAACAGGCTGTTTCCTAACTACATTCTGTGTTTTAATTGTACTGCTTTGCAGTGAGATTAAGAGTTAAAGGAAACCTGATAAACTTCATAAATCTCAACACCACATCTTATACAAAGAAAGAAAAACTTACTGAGTTGCTGCTGGATGTCGGTGCTCCATTACTCTCTCTACTGGTGCTGGGCTTTGGAGAACTGGGGGGTGTCCGTGAAGTACACACTAGATGAACCATATGATATTCGTCTTGCTAAGGATAAAGACATTGAAGAGTTGAAGCAACAGCATTTCAAAATTTTTCAAGTAAATAAACTCAGTTTCAAAGTAAACTCACAGTTAATAAGGTAGTATAGCTCTTAATTAGCAACTGTACAAATCTAAACAGCTGATCACTTTGACACACATTGCATTCCCTCAGCAAATCATGATGCGAATAAGCAGTGTTTAAAGGTTTAAAGGTTTCATGTTTAAAGGTTCAGCAATTTTTTTTCTTATTCCCTCCTCTAGAACTGCAGCTTTGTCAGACAGATAAGAATCTACATTGGAAAAGAGGAGACTAAACTATTTCAGAATAACATCTACAGAAAACTTACTCTCAACTCAATTTTTCCATCTACAAAACAGAGAATGCTTGCCTGTGTGTCTGAAGTCTGCCTAACCACCAAGTTTATTATTGCAAAAACACTCAGATGCCAGTCAAAGTGCTGCACAAACTTTTAGTTCTCATCCATTTACCATATAGAAGGTTGGGATCCCCATTTCACAGTTGGAAAAACTGATGAGCAGCTATTGCCACATGCAAACCATGAGGCAGTGGCAGCATATTTTTGGTATGCTGTGGCCACATTCAAATGATATTGTGAATATGGTCACAGCACACCATATATTCAAACTGTATTCTGGAGCTTCCCCAACATGCTTATGTAAGAACCAGCCATAATTCTGAAGCCACAGTGGGATGCACTCCATAGTATAACAACTGAATTCCTTAAGTAGTTATTTATGACATCTACCAGAACAGGTTTAGAAGCAGTTAAGTGCTAAGAATTCCTCTCAAATACCCAAACTTAATTCTTCAAAAGGGACAACTGACAGGTTCCTTCTATACCACATTCTGCACTCCCACTAATGGTTTTCAAACAAGGAAACACACCCATCCTCATGCTGAACTCCACCTCCGCTCCAATCTCTCTCATCTCTTGCTTCTACCCTTTCTGTTGGTTCCTTCCCCTACTAGTCAGCTTCATCAGATTCAGGAAGCTGTGAACAAAGTGGGGTTTTCTTGCTTTTTTTAACTGATCAAACAAATAATTCCCATACTGAATGATCAGGCACTTCTTAAAGGGCAGCTTATCTCCAGAAAGAGGTACAGAACGGTATCCATTAAACACCATTCTCTAAAGGTTAGCATATCCTAGGCATTCCAACTATCCATGTTATTGTCTATACCCATTCCTATACAAACATTTCCAATGAACATATTTGAAATGTTCCAAGACCTCTCAACACAGGCATTACAACGTGGTCAAACGACATCATTAGCCATTAGGATTACTTGGAAGAGACATGACAGAGATTTTTGGTTCTAGCCATGTTGATCTAAGGACATAGGCAGGCAAGGTTCTTTGGGTACAACCAACTCAGCTGGTCTAATAAAAGATATCACATTTACCCAAAGAACCTTGCCTGCGTATGACAGAGAGAAGCTTCAAATAAAATTTCACCCAGTGCTCAACTGATTACAGGAACAGATGGCCAGTTAGGCAGGAAGAATATGAAAGAAAACTAAGGCCTCTTGGAGGCCTTTTCTTTAAAATCTAAAGCAACTGAGAATCCACGGATTTTGGGAGGGGAAGGGAGTGAATAATAAAACTTCCCTTCCTTCCACACAGATTTTATTCTTTTTGCAGTTAGACTGATAAAGATATCTTCAAACTGTGGTCACCCAGGAATGAAAATTTCTTTAAGTAAAACAAACAGATGTATAACAGCTATAGTTGTTAAAATGCATGTACATTCAGACAAATAAACAAAGAATGGGGAAGAGCCAGTTTATATTTGTTTTTCCTCAAGATAAAATATGGCTGGAATTTGTTTAAGCAGCCCAATCTAAACTGGGTAAGAACCTATCATATATCCATATGTCATCAGGCTACTGTAGCATTTCATGACTCAAAAGCAGTGATTCTGACCTTCAGCTATTACTGGTCAGCAACCACAGAAATAAAGTTTCAGCACAAAAAGCAGATGAACACTTTTTTCTTGGTTACTGCTTGAAAAAAACTATTTCTCTATACACTTCCCAGCATTATGTCGCCTCACATTCATTTATGTTTCTTCTAAACTGCAAGCAGTTACTAAAGCATGCGGATTTCAAGACTTCAAAAAAATTCCAAAAACAGAAGTTAGTTCACATGCATTGTGGCTCAGGTACTACATAGCAAATAGTTCACAAATCACTATACAACGTTGTAGTTCTTTGTTCAAGATTATCAAGAATGTTTTAAACACGTTTCCTTCTTGTGCAAACTGATGTCAGAAATTAACCTCAGGATTCCAAGTACAAAACGATCTCTCTTGATGTATATTACCACGCCACTGTTCTGATTTGATTAAGTTCCTGCTGGTCAGAAATACTTAGCCAAGTCATTCCGTCTAAACCAAGAACTTTGAATTTTGACTCCTGATGCTAGTACACACTCAGATTTGCCCTTCAACATCTGGTTTCTTACTAACTTAATCACATAAATCTTTTGCCTTTTACTAAAAGTGAACCATCGGTGCCAGGGGAGGCGGCCGCTGCCGGCGGGACACAACGACACACAACAGAGAGAACAGGAGACACTTGTATCAATCTAATCAGAACTACTAGCAAGAGACAGCCAGCAGGAGTTAAAACATGTCCAGGAGTTAAAAATCACAACAGCAAAGAGCTAATACCACAGGTGCTCAACTAGATATGGCCCAAAGAACCATGCCATCTGGCCCACAGGGGTTCCTATAGATCTGAAAAATTAGCAGCTGGTGAGCAGTGGCAGTAATTGCCATTCCCTTGCTGCCAAATTTCTAGATTCACAGGGAGCCCATGGGCCAGACAGCACACTAGATCAGCAGTGGAGGTGGCCCTGGCCTGATCCAGGCACACAGGTGTTAGCTAGAGGCAGCAGAGAGCAATGATCTGACAGCACACTGCCAAGGAAGACAACATGGGGCCCCGATCCAGCCCACCGAAAGATTGAGCACCCCTGGCTTGCACCGTGCATAAATACTTGTTAAAGATACAGCTATGGATTTGTACATGTAAATGACCACATGCTGCCCAACTGGATGCAGAACTCCCACTGCTTGGTCAACAGTTCTGCTGTGGATTAAAGTATATAACCCCATAAACATTTTTTCCTCAGATGAACACAACACTCTGCATTATACTAAATGTGCATATTCATATGCTGAAAAATTTACCAACCACCACCAAACAATGGAGGTAGAACTTGAGCTAACTTTCAAAAAAAGTCAGCAATTCTACTGGACATCACATCAGTTACTAATTTACCCAAAATATCTACCCTTCCTCCACTAGTGGCAGTCCCCCTGCCCCAGTCCCTCAACACCATATCCCCTGAAGACACAAACGTTGTAACTTTCAAATTAGTTTTCCTAAATATATTTATATTACATGTAGATAAAACAATGAGACTGGAAGCTAATACAAAGAGACCTATTTCCCCATGCAGTGGTTTGAGGTAAAGCTTACTTTTCTGAGAACATCTTTCAGCTGCAGATGATCAGGAAGCAGTCTGCCAGAATACACCAGTCTCTGATCCTTTGTAGACTAGGAGATGAGACAAAGAGAGGAATTTAGCTTCTTCCAGCTGTCCAGAGTTACAGCTGGAAAACATTTGTAGATGCAAATATGTTTTACAAATTCCTACTACCTACTGATAGCCTGTAAGCATTTCAGTGGCTTTGTAATTTCAAGTCTCTCATAAAATTTCTGACAGCAGATAACAAAGACATGTTACTAAAAAGTCATTTACTGTATCCTGCTCATTAAAACCCAATAGTATAATCAATGTGAAAATGGTTTTCTTTTCAAAGACATTTGGATCCAGTACTCTTCATCCTTTTCCCATCCCTAAAAAGCAATCAAAAGATCTACCCAAACCACAGAAAGGGGTGGAAAGTCCCTGAGACAGGTCAAGAGAGGTTTCATACACTGCAGTGACCAGGGATTTTTCTTCCCAAAGATTCTAAAATGGGGTGGTGCATTTTTTAAATAAAAATTAAAACAGAGTCCTATTTTGTGATACTACTTCATTATTTTTAGTTAACAGAAAAAGTTATATGAAAGCAATATTTGCAATAAAGGAAGAATATAAGGGTTCCCCATCTCGCTGCTTTTGAGATTAACTGAAAAGCAGACAATTTACCTTTTGCCTTGATTGGGCATGTCTAAATGTGCAATTAAGGGGCATGAATAAACTGTGGCTTACTGCTCCCAGGCACACCGTTTGCACACATGCCCAGGACTGCAGCATATTGAGCTGGATTGAAGTAGCCCCAGCTGGTAGGGGGCCACGGGGCGGGGGTCAGCCTGCCAACCCAGGGCTGCTCTCTACACGGCTCAACATGCTGTGGAGGGGCTGGCTGGGGCAGTGTTGACACATGCACTGCTGCGGAGATTTTTAGTTTACTCCAGCCTAACGGGGGTGCACAGATGTACATGTACTACCCAGGAGAGGTACCGATACATCGGTCCAGTATCAGGTCAGCACTGATATAAAGAAAATTGACTATATTGGAAATCGGCCTGATGTGGCCGATAATTTGGCTGATAAATGCCCATGCGTGCACGCAGCCACAGCACATCACAAAGGCAGTGAGGAGCACAGCCCAACAGCATGGAGAACTGTGTCCAGCTGGTAAGTCTGCTGTGGTGGAAGGGGAGGGAAGGGGCATGGGGGGGTGCAAATCAAATGCCCCCGCAGTGAGGGAGGGAGTAGGGCTGGGGCGAGGGACAGAGACGCATCGCATCCGGGGAGCATGGGGGGCAGAGGCGGCTCCAGTTGCTGTGCACTACTCAACCAGCGGCTTGTCCAGTGGCTCCCGCCTCTTACCTAGGAGGGCACAAGGGCATGTGCCCCTGGATCTGCACTAGGCGGGCTGCAGCTGCAGGCTAGGGTCAGAGGCTGTGCAGCGCTGCGGTGCGGCAGTACTGGGAGGGGGCTATGGCAAAATATGGGGTGGCTGCAGAGCCCCCACAGACCTCCTCCCAGCGCCGCCGCTGCCCACCCAGCAGAGATTGGGGGCAGAGGCCCCCCACCCCTCCTGGATGAACAGCAGCAGGAGCTGCCTGCCCCCCACCCCTCAGATGAGCCATGGCTCTGTCCCACACCCACCCTGGCTGGCCAGCACCTACCCCAGGCCCAGCCCCACTCCCTCCCTCACTGTGGGGGGCATTGATCTGCCCCCTCATGCCCCTTCCCTCCCCTCTCACCATAACAGACTTACCAGCTACATGCAGCTGTAATCAGAAATCAGATCAGTACTGGCTGATATGCCTCCTTAAAAATGGGCTATCAGTACGGGCCCCCAAAATCTTTATCAGTGCACCACTACTACCCAGCTAATTAGCCTACTGTGTAGTAAACATCTCCTGTAAGAAGCGCCTACTGATACTTTGTTGATAAAGATAGAAAAGCTTGCTACATTTTTTAAGTTCTCTCCTCTCACCCTTTAGCATTTTTGATACTGAAGGCCATATTTCTCTCTTTACTGAATAACCCCAAAAACATTTGGGGTGGTTTTGAACAGTAATCTTCCGCAACCCCTGCAGCTGCACATACAGTCACATTCAAATCACTATTCAGATTCTCAAACACTGCTAACTCCAAATTTCTACAGGCAACAGAGTCTTTGAAAGTTTTTACTTTTCTCAGTGCACAATGGGGAAGGGAGGGGGCGAAAGACACACCCACCCACCACATCTCACATTTTTCTTTTCTTGGAGTCCCCAGTAAATTGATTTGTACCACAGCCAATCTCACATAAGATTTTTCTTCTTCAATATACCAACTATCACTAGAAACATTTTAAATGATTAGGCAAAAAATTGGATTATGTACCACAGAAACAATGTTCTGATTGTGTTACCTAACAAGCTTACCTTTTCATTCCTATTCCTATGATTTACCATATTCAAACACAGTGGCACTGAACGGTCCAAACTATAAATCTATTCCTACCACAAAATCAATGATAACAAAGGGACGGGCCATATATGCACAAACCAAGCTTTGTTCCAGCAAACACTGGAGACATTTTCCCTATTAATCTCCGTTTTATTAGCGCCTTAACTTCTGTGTTTGCTTTTATCAGTGATACAATAAACATTAATTCCACTGGTTGCCCCCACTCCTAAAAGTGGGCAAGTTAGCTGGAATACTGTCCTCTCCACATACCATAGATTGCCATTTTTATTGGTTTATTTTTTATTATATTTCACCTTTAGATATTGTGATGACTTATAGTTTAATTACAATACTTATTCAGGGTTCCTTCTAAAGTCAGGCTAAATCATTCTGCACTGCTTCTCTATGTACTGACTGCTCTCTTCAAGAACAGGCCGCTGCCACAGTTTGCTGCAACTGCTGGCTTCCTCCTCAAACATATGGGAATTGCAAAGTGCCCCAAACATAACAAATTCACACAGTTACTATGACTAGGAATCTACTTAAACTGCAGTGAGACTAAAACAATTTTTGCGGTTGGTCGCAGTATAAATAGCAAATTCCATAGATATTTCCTGGATGTGCTCCGGCACCCCCACCCCTAAGTGCTGATTGGCAGAAGCATATACCGTACTCAGCAGAAAGTAAATTATATGTAGCACTGTACAAAAAGTTTAGGAATACTAATTTATGCTTAATAAAAACCAACCCATTATAGATGTTAAACACTAGCATGCAGCATCCACCAGCAGTTGCAGCTGACATCCTCTGCTATGCGAAGACTTGTCCATGCACCGAGATGGTACAAACTCAGAAAAGGCACCTCATTTGAGTCAAAAATACGAACAGCATTCAAGAAGTAGGCAGCAGGTTATTTAAATTGAAGTGGAAGCGACTGATCATACTTGCGGTACTGATTTAACTTTGCAGCTATTGCTTGGAACAGTTCTTGTCTGTGCTGGTTTTCAGTTGGACAGTCTGAAACTTATTGTGATGCCATATCTTTAGCCCAATTGACCAAATCCATCAGTTTGCTGCGTGCTTTGTGAATCAAAACCTGCTGATTCTCAAATCATGCTAGAAGCTTCACAAACCAGACTGCACTGTCAGCCACAAATTTAACTTGATTTTCAACGTTATCCTGTTTTAAGACATCACATAGTTTAAGCAAGCACTGTGTGCAGGGTGTGATTTCAAGCTCACTGCACGCAAACTGCTCGTAGTACTTCATATTCTTTGCGTGGTAATGAACTGCATTAAACCACAAATTCCTTCTTGTAAGCACTAGTTCTGCTAAAGTGAAACATTTGCATTTAAGTCTCCATTTCGATTAGTCATGGACTCCCTTTCTTCCTGAACAATGTTTGAATGTTTTTTTTAAAGAGGAAACCAGTGTATCCACATGGGGAAAAACATGTGCACCAGATATCACTTACTAAAAAAAGAATTGTGCATTGCAGGTAACATGAATTGTGCTGGGCCATCATTCCATGAAGCACATCAGAGAAAGTTTTCCACATTTACATTGCATTATTAGAGAGAAATGACGAGATCTTGTTAAATTCTAAGCCATCGTTTACAACAGCCTTCATTACAGCTTGTGCTGCAGTTAAAAAATGTACAGACATGAACTGAACCAGCTCTGTTTGAAAAGCAGACAGGTTGTGGTCTTTCTAGCTCCCAGGTACAAATAAAATGTGGAGAACATAATTATCCTGTGCATCTGTTGCTTCATATGCTATAACTGAAATGAAATAATATTCTGCCAATGCTGATTTTGTAGACTGAACATTCAAAGCAATTACTTCTAGTAGATAATACTGGCAAAGTTGGTTTGCATATGGGAAATTGCCAGCATTTGGTACATGCTTGTAGAAGTACTCCCTTAGTTTCAGGTTACCAGTTTTTTCCAAAAGTATGTTGACAGTAATGAATGCCTCCACTAGCTCAAATGTAACTTCCCTTCTTATTAAACTGCTTTCAGTGGTTCTTTTAAACACAGAGGTCATTGCCATTTGTTTTTTGTTCTGAACTTTAGCATCTGCAGAAGCCTTTCACTTTATATGCAATTTAGACACTAAATGGTGATCAACCGTGTTTTTCCCCCCCAGCACGTACAGTTATATTGCAAGATGAACAAAACAATTTACCAGCACCTGAATGTGAAGTTCCTACAGGGAACTGTGCTACACAATCCTGAGCCAAAATGTACTTAGCTTTTTAAAATTTATTTTCAATCATCTTCAAACTTCAAACTGCTGTATTTAACTTCTTAAATGATGGCGCTAAATAAACATTTCACTCTGTCTTCCTGACTGGAGCTTTCCTTTAGTCTAGGTCACTACAAGTAGATAGTAACTCTCAATCATGTGATCTATGACTGTAGTGATAGTGTTACATAATTTTAGATGCAAGTCAGTTGTCTTGGTATTGCAGTAAGCATTGGCACGTTCTAAAACAGTGTTTTATATGAATAATATGCATTTTATTTTTTTAGGTTGATTTTGTAAAATCCGTGAAACCACAATTTAAGCAGTGGACTAGTTATGATGTCCACTGGTTGGAGTTTTACAGAGTCCAAAGACAGGCCTTTAATCTAGCTCCTATTTATAGCTCTATCAGTCAGGCAGCTACAGTAGACTGCAGGTCCCTTAGCACTATATGAAAGAAAAACTCTAAATGCCTTAAATATCAGGAAAGAGCACTTCAAATGTACAGAAGCGACTGCAAGTTGTTTGCCTATCCCATTCATCAACTAGCCTTCTGAATGGTTAAACAGTATCCTTCTTCAGGAACTTTACACTACCAGGGTTCTTTATTACATCTCCCACCACCCAGAATACAGCCTATTATTTTGGGGTGGATATGGCCCATGGAGCCATGTCACTCAGCACGCTGAGCTCCCCATGGCTCCAAAAATTTGGCAGTTAGGGAGCAGTGGCTGCATTAATTGCTGCACTACTCACCCTGCCATAGCGTTTCCAAACCTCTAGGGAATCCTACAGGCCAGACGGCACTACTGTTTAAGCATGGGGAGACCTACATCCCAGTTGCTAATCAATGCATGTGTATTTTACATTAAACAGTGATTTGGTAAGATACAGACAGAACCCTTAGTGAAGGGATCAAAACCTAGGTCAATGCTCTAACCCAGGGTGGGCAAAATATGGCATGCAGGCCAAATCTAGCCCACCAACTGACTGTATCCGGCCCATGGCTGTACCCAGGGTGCTCCATATGGGGCTGATCATCACCTGATCCTGCCAGGGTAGTCCACGCTCCCACCCACACCTGCCAACCTGCACTGGCCACATGCCCCTTGCCCACCCCACAGCAGGAGGCTCCCAAGGGAAAGGCAGCAGAGTGGAGTGCCTCAAGCTGGCTGTAGGCCCCCCCACCCACTCCACAAAATCTGCCTTAGCACCCCCCCCAGTGCTGTGGCCTGCCCGCCCCACACAGCTCAGCCTGCCCTGCTCCTCCCCTCCTGCGCACCCCTTGGACAAGCTGCCCGTGGTTCTGTCCTGCTCCCAGGGTCTCATTCACTGTCCTGGCCCACTCCGTCCCTCACCATGAGGACCTTGATCTGCCCCCCATACCCCTTCCTTCCCCCACAGACTTACTGGCAGGATACTGCTCTCCAAGCTGCCCAGCTGCATTCCTATAAATCAGTTATCGGATTGGTATTGACCGATATGGCTGGTTAGTAATCGACTATCTGTATCGGCCAAGAAAATCTTTATTGGTGCACCCCTACCCAGTACCCGAGGCAGTTCTAGTCACAAGCACAGGCAACACAGTGAACATCTAGGGAACTGCTAGGCATCACCATTTTTTTGCTACAGGGCAGTTTTGAGACTCTAAACACTTAAGTGGAATTTACAGGCCTCTAGCAGAACCTCAGATGTGCCTCAATGTTATCTGACATTTTCTGGCTAGTGACACTCCAATAAAAACATGCAACAACACTTAATTAACCTACACCAGGACAAAAAATATTTACATCATATCAAAGTAAACATCAACCAGATTAGAAGCATCTTATGCAGCAGTTCCTCCACTGGGGCTTAGGTTTTCCAGTCTTAAGAAACATGAAAATATTTTTACTGAGTTCTGAAGAAAAAGCAGTATTTGAGCTATTAGGTTGGAATGCCACTTTTCATCAATATTGTCTGGCTTATTATCCCCAGCAAAACACTTTCTACAGCATATGGTGCAAGCTATTTACAGCTAAAATTAGGGGCAGCTTTAAGGATACCATCTTGCAGTAACTGGAGATCAACTAAACAAAATTTCTCTTCAAGCTTATCCCTTTCTCAAGTAATAGAATTTGCAATACTTAAAATTTAAGCATGGTAGCCACATCCTGTTCCAGGATGAGAAATAAAAGTCATTTCAGAGTGACTGTTTATGTAAATAAGTACATAAACTAATTCATGCTTCATCCATATGTTCCCAAATTCTTCATTCATGCTCCAAAAAGCAAACTAAAATTGGGGGGGAAAACTGCATTAACATGAATTATGGCAGTTAGCAGCCATTCGTAAATAATGCTACAAGAAATGAAAAATAACAAATCTGGATTCCTTCATCAATTTCAGAACTCACCTTTTCCACTCATACTAGTACTCATATAACAGGTAAATAGTATACACGCTGCTTCACGATATGAATCTAAAAACTGCCAACCCTTGAAAAACTGGGCTGGATTTTCAAGGTTGGTTTTTTTCCCCAAATAAACTTATCTCTAGGGAAAGTTGTTATTCAATTCTTCACCAATTTAAATAGATTTAAGAAATTGGAGCCATTAATCCAGACAAATAAACCAACTTAATATTCACCTAAACTTGTTTAGCTTACTCAGCTATTTACCAATGTAGAATTAACTAATTTTAGTCCTGACTGAACCAATGTAAGTGCACCTACATTAGAAGCTTGCACTAATAATCTAATTAGACCTTTCTATATAGCAGGCATAACTGTTTTAATATAGATCAGGCCTCAGAGTCCTGTTCTCATTTGTCTGTACCATCCCTAGGGTAACTGTTTGGTTAGCTTTTCATCATTCAGCAACATGCAACAATACCCCAAAATTAAATCATGGATTAAAATCAAGACAAAGGCAAACTCATGAGTTTAACGTCCAAAGTCTCATTTATTATTTTTATATTTTTCTAATTTTCTGAATTAATTTTCTTAATATATAGTACACCCAGGGAGAGCACACCGCTATACCTACCATTAATAAGCATACTGACTGCTGGTGCAGTAGTGATCTACATCAGTGGTGGCCCAACCCAACCCTGCCGATGGTCCCCCACCACCGAATCTCCAGACCCACAGACCCCTGCAGGCCAAATGACAAGACTTCACAGGATGTAGGTTGAGCCCCACTGACCTATACAGATGCATAGAAAACTAATTTACAGGAGTTATCCAAGACAGTTTGAAAAGATTAAATCAAATCAATAGACTTCTTCTATCCATTACTAACTAAACTGTTCCACCCATTCTTAGTATTTGTAAACTAATGCACTCTTTTTTTGCTGCCATTTTAATAAAAAATTTCTAAATCTTATATTTCTTCAGTGACCAGAGAAGTTCAAATGACAAAATGGTATCCCAGGGTTATTTTAAAAATACTTTTCCTACAAGTGCAATAAATCTGATAATCTTGGGAAAAAAAAACAAACCTAATGTCCAACTCTTAAGTTAACTACAAGACCTGGAAGTGTTTGATTTGAAACAAGTTTGCCAGTTTTACCCAACTTGCAGAAGCCCCCTAATACAAGGCCCCCAATACATCTTTCCTGCCCAGAACAGGGGGGCTGGACCCAGTGATCTCATGAGGTCCCTTCCAGCCCTAAACTTCTGTGAATCTATGCTTATGCTTTATTAGAGCATGATAAAAGATGTGCCTGCCATCTAAAAATCTTTAATTTATGTTCAACTACAATTAAAACTAAAATATGTAGTAAAGACTACTTCAGCTGACCTTTCTATTGGTTACTCTGTGGGAAATACAACAAGCTTCTCTCAAAAATAAAATGAAATTAAAATCAATAAAATTAGCACTGCCTCCATCGTCTTCAAAAAAGCAGTTTGTGTACCAGATTTATGTCTCTTGGTAACCAGAGACCTGCTGAAAAGGAGTTTATTGCACAACAAGAGTGTTTATCACGGAAGTTGAAATTAATCTCTCATCCCTTGAAAGCAACATGATGCAATGTACGTTAAAGTTTTCATGTACTGTTACACATTATAGCTCTTTCCTTAAACACTGATTTCAGTTCTCTGACCAAGTGAAATCAGAAGAGTCTTATATTGCTCCAACTGGGCAATATAAGTATAAATACTTTTTAAAAGTGTATTCTGGTAAAAAAAAAACCTGTAGTCAATTGAAGACAATTGTTTATTTTGTTTAAAGCAGATGCACTCTTTCAATACAGTATTATCAAACATCTAAAAGCACATCTTCTGGCCTCAAGCTGAATTTTCTATTCTAACATCTCAACTTTGTTTGATCAGTTAAATCAAAAAGCATCATGTACCTACGTAAGCAATCTGCTCCTGTGATTAAAACATACACAAAAGTTCCCCCCTTCAGTCCTAATTCCTTCTGCAAAATGTAGGAGCGTTCTTTTTTCAGAACAGAAAAATGCTATTTTACCACTAAGAAAGATACTTCTTTTGGAAAAACAGCCAAAGCTCACAGGTTATTAAACAGGTTGTGTGTCAGGCATCTGCAAGACAAAGCAGCAGGCAGAATTACAAGCAGGCCCAGGCTCCCATCATACTGGGTGCTATTCCGAGATAAGATGAGGTAGCCTCTGCCCCAGAGAACTTTCACCTTACCCACCATTTGCCAAAGAAACAAATGGCAGTGGTCTGGCATGCTCTGAACATCAAATGCATGCAATAAATCCTGCTTGCTGAATGCTAAGAACAAACTATAACCTCTTTCGACCATGTCTCCTTTCCCTTAGCTTCATCTGCACGTTATGGTTCTTACAACGTGCAAACCTGGCCTTTAACTGAAAGCAGGGCAGATGTGCCCACCATCGTGACTAATCAAAGCAGACCTCCGCAGACACAGGTGACAGACACAGCAGCTAAAGCTTTTGTGGGCTGACGCTTGCTTCCTCTAAGGCATTTAACTGAACGCTCCAAAGGGAAAGAACTTGGAAGTCACAACCCTTCTCCAAAGACAACAAATAGGCAGGGGCCTGGGGGACAAGCATTAATATGACCAGCCACTACCCGCCTTATCTGACATGGCATTATTTGCAAGAACAAAGAGCACCACAAGGGCCTTGGATGTTCCTGAACGAAGACACAGACACACACACCACCACCAACAGGATTTGCTTGGCCACCATGTTTCAGACAGCGCTGTCACTCAACCAACTGGGACCGACCCTCCAACAAGCAGGTCCTGCACCCATTACCAGCGGGATGAGATGCCCTGCACTGCCCTGGGATCTCCCACCTCCTACTTCCCCAGCCACCCCCAACCCCCAAAATCCGGGCCCTGCTCCACCTTCCAGCCAAAACCGGCTACAACCCAGCTGTGGAATCATCAAAGTCCCAAGTAGGTGGGCTGGTTTTAAAGCCGGGAGAGTCGTTTTTAGTAGTGCCCCCCGCTACCTTTATGGTGCCATTCGCCTGTCAACCACGCTATGTATGCACCGTCTGGCGGGCGGTGCCCACGGCCCAGCACCCCGCGGCCGCTCACCGGCTGGCTGGGGGGGACAGGGGGGGGGGGGGGGG
>NW_005841971.1:2785350-2795577 GCF_000455745.1 Alligator sinensis
CCCCACAAGCAGCGCCCCCGCCAGCTCCGGCAGCGGCGGCCCCGGTGTAAAATGGAGGCCGGAAGTGAATCGCCTCTGTCCGGGCGCGACTTCCCCTCCGCGGTGCCAGGGGGCGCTGGAGTGCCAGCCCGCCGCGCATGCGCACTCCGTTGCTTCGTGGGGGTTGAAGAGAACGCCGCGCATGCGCACTCTACTGCTTTGGAGGGGGAGGAGGGAACGAGCCAGAGGTTGAAGCTACTGGGGGGAGGGAGAGAGAGCTCCGCGCATGCGTACTCTGCTGCCTCAAAGAACGCGCGAGCGACAACACGTCGCGCATGCGTACTTTTCCGCCTGAGAGCGCAGTGCCCGGAGACGTGGAAGGGAAGGCGCCAGAGGAATGCTACGCATGCGCACCCCGCTGCCTTGGCGAGAAGGAGGAAGGAGCGAGAGATCGAGGCGCATGCGTACTTCTCTGCCTGAGGGAGCGAGAGAACGCAGAGCTTTGACGGGACAGGGAGGAAAGGAGCCAGACACAGTGGTGCGCATGCGCACTTCGCTGCCTTGGGGGGCGTGAGCGAGCGAGTGAAATAGAACGCCCCTTCTCTGATCTCCCGGAGCCCGAGTTGTGACCCCGCCCCGGAGGGGGGTGGTGCGCGCGCATCGGGGAATGGCCTAGCGGCTGAGGTCTGAGGCTTGAGAGGGGGAATCTTCAGCCAGTTCCTTGGTGGATAAGCCCAGAAACAACGAATCTCGGGACTTGAAAATAAATGTCCTAACGATAGACTTCTGCGGGCTGTCCTATTTCTGCAGCGAGGAGCCAGGAAACTAGGCAGCTGCTAGGGATGGCCGAGGCAGCATTACCATTTGCCACTCCAAGGAGAAGCACCAGCCCCTCAAAGATAAAACCAGTTAGTCACTTAAGCAGTAACCTGGCTACATATGCCACACATGGCGGAACAAGCCATAAAGGTGTTGCGCTAAAGATGCATAATATCACCTGAAATATGCATAATAACTTTGTGGCTAGTTCTCATTGCGCCTTAAATGAAACGTGTGGCCAGGCCGATGGGCACTCCTGGCCTCTGGAGAGCATCGGGGTCAAGGGTAGTGGCACACCTCAAGGCACCTCTAATCTGCTGCTCCCAGCATGAGGGGCACAGCAGAGCCCTGGACTCCAATGCCCTGCAGAGGCTGGGCATGCTGATCAGCTGACTGGAGCCCAGAATCATGATCCTGGACTCCCCCTGCACCAGCAATATGGTAAGATTGAAATCTGATACCTGTCCCTGCAGCCTCACTGTAACAGGGCAAGGCCCCTGCCAGTTTTAAGAGGGGGAGGGCAGCTGTCTGTCACCACAGAGGAGGGTAGACTGACCATCAAGCCCAACTAGAAACCCCTGTGTGTGGTTGGTAGGGCTTTGGGGCACATAAGCCCAGTGCCTGAGCCCAAGGTGGGCAGTCAGCTGCTGCATGCTGCAGAGAGGCAAGCTCATGTGACAGAAGGGTTGCTGGGGACTGACCAACTGACAGCCAGACACCCACCCCACCCAAGGAGCTGGGATGAGAGGGTTTCAAAGGAGATATGGCTTGCAGGCAACACTAACCCTGAGTGGGGAAGACATTTATATAAATGCAAGCTACTTCACAAACTAATATTTTGAGTTTGATACCAGAGGATTGGGTTGCGGCTATGGGGTAAGTGTGGAGACCATGGAGGGATCCCTGGTGGGGCTCTTTGTGGCAGGCAACCTGGCCCGGGGTTGGGAACTCCCAAGGACTGAGTCTGGTGGAGCAAGAGCAGCTCAGCCTAGGGCGAGGAGTGCAGCCAAAATAAAGGGACCAAGGTTGGGAAGGCTGTGGCCTGGACAGAGGTTCAGAGGCTGAGGGCCAAAAGCTGTGTTGGGGCCATATCCAAATGGACGTGGAATAACAACTGCAAAGCATGGGCATGGCCACAGGGGTGGAAGGAAGCCATGAATATCCCATAAGGCAGCTAGTATCCTGAGGCACTGATATGGCCAGCAGGGCCACAGCTCAGTGCCCATGGGGCAAGACTAGGGTCAGCTGGGTACAGGAGGTACCAGCTGGCTAAAGTGGAATAGGGCTCCCTCTGGCATCGTGGGGCAGCCCCCCTTGACACCATAATTCCATCAAGGTGTGGCAGGAAAGGAAAAGGGAGGGTACCCTGAGGAGCTAGAGTGGGAACAGGAATCCAGTACATGGTCCTACTACATGCACCTCTTGCTTTGCATGTGTAGCATGGCAGGAGGCATGGTTTGGGATTGCGAATCAGATCTTATCATGCCTTTAATGGAACATATGCCAGGGTCCTAAATGGTCATTGCCTTCAAATGGTTTCATTACTAAATTGTCATTACTGTCTGAAACAGCCTCCTGTATTAGCACATATTAGTCTTTATTGATCCTCACCACACCCATAGGAGGTAGAGAGTGGTAGCAAAGTTCTACCATAGCTTCACAGATAGAAACCAGAGACACAAAGAGTGATCCAAGGACATGTGTCTATGTCAGGTCTTTCCATCCAGGAAGAGCACGCACCAACTGCTGAAACTTCCTTAGCCTGACAAAGGGTTTTTGAACCTGAAAGCTTGCTTAATAACTATTCTCCAACTATTTGGGTTGGTCTAATAAAAGATATCAAATTCACCCAAGGAACCTTGTCTGCCTGTGTCAGGTCAAGAATTTAAACTCCTGTTTCACAAGTCTCAAATTAGCATCATAACCCCTAGACCATTTTTCCCCTTTTCAGTTCCTGAGAGGGCATCTTTTAAATGGTGGGACCTGAATTTGAGGTGGGGGGAATATTTTTGACTTAAAGAAATCTGGTCAAGTGGTTATTGCTACTAAGAATCTACTAAGTGGCAGCCTGACTAACAAGAACAAAATTGTCTATATGCAAAAGTGCTGTCATAATCTTGCAACTGAAGAAGGTACAATATTTTCAGACAAATTTGATTTTTTTCAAGCTGACTGTACAAAGGGATCAAACCTGCAATGAATGTCCAGGGTGTAAACAAGGTTGTAGGTTGGAACCACCCATCCTAGCCTTCAGACAAGCACCGAACCTCACTAACCTCATTACTAGAAGCAAGCTTCCTCAGGCCCAGAACACACCAAATGGATCCAGATCATGGCATGACAAGAAATGCAAGACCTGCCAACACCTCTCTACCCCGGCCCCACAATTACTATACCCCACAACAGAGCCATCAGCATCCCTGCATCTTACAGCTACACCTCCAGAAATGTAATATATTTCATCTAATGCACCAAATGCCCTGATGGAAAATACATAGGAGAGGCCAAACAACAGCTGCACACCAGAATGAACCACACCAGAAATCTATCAAAGACAAGAATACCCAGTTACCTGTGGTAGCACATTTCTCACAAGAAAATCACTCTCTCTCCAATCTCTCAGTCCTGATCCTCAAAGGGAACTTACAAAACACTTCTAGGAGAGGAGCCTATGAACTTCACTTCATCAACCTCCTGGATACAACAAAATCATGAACTAAATATAAACATTGAATTTATGACACATTATAACCTACCTGACATCTGACTCCCCAGGTACCTCTCCACTACTTAACTGCTACATTCATCCCCCTTTTCTCTCCCCTCTCACCCATTGACTCCTCGGTTTACATCTTCACTGACTGCCTATCTTTTATGCATATCAGACCAGCCTCTGGCTTTTTTACTATTCATTCCATCCAGGAAGAGTGCACACCAACTGCAGAGACTTTCTCAGCTTAAGGGTTTTTAAACCCAAAAGCTTGCTAAAAATGTTTTTCCAACTATTTATGTTGGTCTAATAAAAGATCTCAGATTCACTCAAAGAACCTAGTCTGCAGAGTGTAAACAAGGAGTGAGAGAGACAACTGTTGGCTAACAAGAGGGGGAACTTGAGAAACTACAGCGTTAGAAGAGATAAGGGAAAAGTTTCATGAATAGCAGGGAGTCAGTTCTCCCATTGCAACTAAAACCTGGATCAAAACCTCCACTGATTAGAGGTTTGCAAAAGAAAATACAGGCCAAAATGTGCTATTTACTAACTTTTGGTCACCTGGCAGTATAGAGTTCATGTTTCTTAACACAATATTCAGTATAAAAGGTATGAAATATCTTATCTAGAACCCATTGCCCTTATCTTACTTCAGTACTTCCCAAATGTTTTTGAAGTCATATGCCCTTTTTGAAGTTTAGTATACTGCTGTACTAAACAACAGCTACAACAGCTGGCGAGTTGTGTCTACCCTGAATCTCAGTGCAGATTCTGGCCTGGAAGATCAGCCATACACATGATATTTTTCCTGCGTCAACTTCAAGAAAAGTGCAGAGAGCAAAACTGACCATTGTACATTGCCTTCGTGGATCTAATCAAAGCATTTGACACCATCAGCAGAGCAGTCCTATTTGCAGTCCTAGAAACAATAGGATTCCCACCAATCCTGTTAAGTCTTACTTGTTCCTTCCACAACAACGTGAAAACACGTTCAGTTTGATGGGTCCACTTCACTCTGCTTTTCGTCTCAAAGCTGTCTGAAGCAAAGATGTGTTCTTGCCCCTACACTCTTTGGAATCTTTTTCTTGGTACTCCTGAACTGCGCGTTTGAAGATATGGATGGTGGAGTGTACCTTCACACAAGATCAAATGGGAAACTCTTCAACTTGTCATGACTCAAGGCAAAGGCAAAAGTTAGAAAGGTACTTATATCAGGGAGCTTCTATTCGCTGATGATGCTGCTGCCCTTACAGCCCACGATGAAGACCTACCACAAAAATTCATGGATCATCTTTCAAGAGCTATTCAGGCATTTGCTCTCACTACCAGCATAAAGAAAACAATTGTACTAGGACAGGGAGTTCCACAAGATTCATCAGTCATCCTTAATGAAAACCAGCTAAAAGTAGTCTAAAAGTTCAACTACCTAAGTTCTACAATGACCACCAACCTCTCCCTAGATGGAAGAAAACGTTTGCCTTGGAAAAGCTACCACCACCTTCAGCAGACTAACTAAAAGAGCATGAAACAACTAAAAGCTTACCATCAAGACCAAAACGCTGGTGGACAAAGCTTGCGTACTCAGCACTGTCATGTATGGTGGGGAAAAATGGACAAATTATGAACATCAAGAGAAAAAGGTTAAACAGTTTCCACCTGCGCTGTTTACGCCACATACTCAACATCAAATGGCAAGATAAAATTAAAGGGTAAATTTACCAAGTGTGACAGCCCTACTCAGACAGAGACAACTGTGCTGGCTAGTGTCAGGGCCGAGGGGCTGTGGCCAGCAGCCCGGGCACGTGGGCCGGGGAAGTCAGCACGGCGAACTAGAATTAGGCACTGACGCGTGGCCTAATTCTAATTCTAGTGGAGGTTGATTAAAGATTATTTTACTTACACCGTAGATGGTCGCGGTGCAGGCAGGAAAACTTACTTGGTTACAGTTGTAGACAGAAGAAAAGAAGAAAACTCGAACGATGAGAGCTCTTTAAACCGATACGAGAGTCCGTGCTGTGACTCTCAACGAGCGCGCAGGGCAGGGGTACGTCAAGGATCGTCCAGTGACGGGGAGAGATTCTTGATGGCTGATCAAACCATCATTCAGTCCGAGATATACGTAGAAATCCACGAGATAATCGTGGACTCCTTGCCGGAATTCTCTCGGATTTCTCCCGGAATTCTCGGAATCGGGGTTTTCAGGATCCTCCTGAGATTCTCGGAGATCTCCGACTGGGCCTTTAATCGGGCGACAAAGCCAATCGCTAGCCGCCACGTGGGAATAATTTAGAAACAGCCAATAATGGGACACAAATTTGCATGCGAGTGGCGGGAACTCCTTTGCACCGGGGTTTTCTCTCTGCAGCTGAGAATTGCACCGTGCAAAGAAAGCTCCATGTGGCGGGAAATAATTCTGCAGTGCCGAAGCGCACACACAATCATGGGTCATGACAGCTAGGTCATTTGAGCAGATTAGAAGATGGACATATACCCAAGGACATGCTATATGGAGAAATATCAGAGGGAACAAAAACAACAGGATGCCTCAAGCTTTGTTACAAAGACACATGCAAGCAAGATATGATGGCATTTGGAATTGATTTCGGCCAGCAGGAAACCTTGGCAAGCAATCTCCAAAAGGGCATTAAAGTCCATAACAGGAATTGACTCCAACAGCTCGAAGACAAAAGAGTCCGTAGGAAGCAAGCAGCTCCCGAACCACCCAACCATAACATATACACTTGCAATCACTGTCACAGATCAAGCAAATCTCAGATTGGACAATTCAGTCACATGAGACACTGCAAACCAACTACATCATAGGCCACAATATCCAGTCTCTCACAGACAAAAGGATGCCAATCAACACTGCTGCGTGCCCTTGTTATGCCATTTTATAGATAATGAATCAAGTAACACTTTATGTCACTACAACTACTTTAACCTTGCCAGCAACCTTGCCTAACCTAAGTCACAGCAAGACAACGGGTTTTTTGTGGCGCACTTGCAGTGCACAGAGCCAATTTTTCTGGGCGTTTCCCAGTGGCCATGCCCCTTGCCCCTGATTGGCAGAGGGTGCCTTCACACAGTCTACCTCACTACCACACTTTTTTGGTTGTTTTCACGGGAAATTGCAGCCAATGTGAGATTTCTTAGTGATTGCAGACAATGCCATTTTTTGCAATTTCCATGAAACTGTGTTTGGGTAGGTCCTTAATTATAGAGCTGTTCTTCATTTTTCTTCTTCCTTTTTCTCCATTATTTATATTTCCTTTTTTCTAGTGTGCTTTCCAAGTACTTGTTCTGATGTGTCCTATTTAGGAAATTAGCTACTGTTGATGGTAAATACAGTAACAGCTCAGCCAAGCCTATACATAAAACCTTTATGACCAAATTAAATTAACAGTGCATCTTGCACAAAAATGCAAAGTGGCAGCTGGGGCCATACAAAATAGAGCAACCCCAGTTGGTTTTTTTCTTATGTCAAATCAAGAAAATTGTTACCAGAGAACTGACACGCTCAGCACATATGTGTATCTAAGAGAGCCAGTGAAGGCAAGGAAATGACCTGAAAACCAGGAAACTACATGTAACCCCGGTGGTACTCCAAGAGGTACCCCCTCTCCAATTGAAGGGATCAAAGCAGGTGCACAAGTGCTGTGGGAGGTGTAGGGACTCTCCTCCCCATATAGAGCACAGCCAGACCACCGATGGGCCTTAACCATATACCTTTTAATGAAAGAACAGTACTGGGAACATAACAGGCATAAACCAGGGGGTATAGGGGACACTACGATGCCCCAAGGGGGCAGGATTCAAAGGTTACAATCATTGACAAAAGACAGGGTTAACAAAATATAAAACACAAACAGCAGAACAAACAATACTGGTTGGGGAAATATAAAAAGGCACAAAATACAAAATGTCAAATGATAAGGAAATATAGGGCCTAAGTACCTGGCGGGGGAGAAAGGGGGAAAATACAATGGCCCATTTCTGCTGCAAGAAGATTTTTTCCTTGTTAGCTCACTTCCCACAAGTTACCCCAGCTGGGACTTGAATTCAGATCTCCCACATGGTATGCAGAAACACTGCCACATAGCCACCAGTGCTAGTGCTATGCAAAGCTGTTAGGGGTCTTGACCTTCTCAGAGCCCCGCCTCATGTTGCACTGCCTGGCCTCTTATTGGAGGAGCTGGAAGCAGGGCTGGGAACCTCAGATCCTTGCTGGAGCAAGGGAGCCTCTCCTGCTGGCCACAGCCTCTCATAGGGGATCCTGAAGCCCAGCAGGGAGCCTCTCCTGCCAGCCACACACCACACTGCTGAGGGTCCAACTGCTGCCTGCAGGTCCCACTCCTTCAGGCTCTTCTGGGGCAACTGCACCCACCCCACTGGCCCAGCTCTTTGAAGCTCCTTCCTTGTGGTCCCTCGCTGGTCTCTCCCTTGAGTCAGCTGCACTGCCCCTTTTATCCCCCTCCAGGTGACCCAAGGGGCCAATCAGGGGACACGGAGGGTGAGTCTCTGGGGCCTGATTGATGAGGAAAGGGAATCCCAAGTCCTCCAATCATCTTTTACCCTTTCAAAACCCCTGGGCTAAGTCACTGACAGCCAGCCCATCACATACATAAGCATTTCAATTGATCTAGCAGCTAAACAAAACAAAAAACTAAATATACAGCTCAAGAGAAACCTGTAAAGGTACAGAAAGGATGCCCTGTATGTAACAGGATCACATTTCTCAAAACAGGCATCCAATGCCTAAGGTTTTACAAATATTTCAAGGATTCAATGTATTCTGGAGTTTGGTAACAAAACATTTCACCAAACAAGCATCTAATGTCTAAGGTGTTACAAATGTCTCAACCATTCAATCTGTCTGGAGTTTGGTAAACAGACCATCACTCATACAAGCCACTGCGAATTTGCCTCCCATTAACATACAAATGCCCCAAAACAGGTCTGGTAACACTTCTAAGCATCCTGTTTGACCACTCAGGCCCATCACCTGTAACTAACTGATAATTGCAGGGGCTGCAGAGAAACACAAGTCTTCACATCTAGACAAATCCAAAACAGGAGCCAGGAAATTTAACAGTTGTGATATGATGGTCACCCCTTTCCTCCCTGTTTGTTCAGACTCTAATTGGCCTACCATCAAGGAAAACTGCTTTGAAGTTATACAATTAAACAGTATAAGAACTAAGTAAATTTGCCAGCAAGATGTGCACTCCAGGAAAAGCAGAGAGAGATCATTGCTACATAGCACCCAGCTTAGCCAGCAACAGATCCTGCTTGGTGAAAGCTGCAAGACTGGACCAGCTTCCTTCGCCTGCACTGGTGAGAAATTACTATTGCTGCTAAATATGTACTAGGACTTTGTGGAGTCGCTCATTCTGTTTTGGGAAGGAATCTTTTTCTGTCATTTAGTTTTATAGCTTGCTTGTGGTATTGTTATTAAAACATGCTATTGATCAACCAGGTTCTTGGGGCACTAGATTTAAAAACCCACTTTCTAAGTGCAACACTGTGTACTCGCAAAGCTACGCAAAAGGCATTTTGAGAAGCACTGTTTTAGATGTAATGTAGGCTGAATCTTAACATGAATTGGTTGACATTCAGCATTATTTTTAAAGTTGATATTTAACTCAAAATGTCAGAGCACACTCTCTTTCTACAAATGCAAATCAGTCACACTATTATAATACCGATTATCAGCAGTACATGAAAATTAAGTCATTTTCAAGCACCATTCAAGTAGTTATGCATATGGTATTCAAAAGCTGCTTGCCTAGTAAGATATATGCCAAGATACATGCACAAAAGTGGAAGCAAATGTTTAGCTCTTAAGTATTGTGTTTAAATATTGTGCACATAAACCACTTTGAAAATGGCTGAAACTGGTTTGAGATAAACCTGGTTGAATATAGTATCAGACTTAACTGATTTGGGTCAAAGCAGTTTATGCAATATCTGTCCCAGACCCCTTGCTGGTTTAAGTTAAACCAGACACCTTCAGCATGCTCTCTGGGCTGGACAGGGCTCTCTGCTCCACAGCAGGGCTGGCCCTGCCCCCCTGCTCCCTGGCTGCAACTCTGACAGACTTGCAGGCTGCTCCCCGCCCCCGTCCCCCTCACCACTTCCTGCTAAGCAGGAATTCCCCCCTCCCCTCTGCCTTGCAGAGAGGTATCTGTGTATTAGCTAGCAGACCACATGCTGGCTACAGTCAGTGCTGTAACAAAGGCAGAATCAACAGGTAGCTGGTAATGTCCCTTTGTTGTTTTCTTAATGGGGTGATAAACACTGTTATCAATTCCCTGCTGGGCTAATCAGAGCATCCTGCTGGGGCCTGGCCCTGCCCTCCCTCAGTTCAGTACTGTCCAGTGGAAGGAAGGGCTGCTCTAACACCCCCCAACTTCTAGCCTGAGCCACTACAGGCATGTGCCTGCGTTTCTGGAATGAAAAGGAAATTTCTATCCACTTCCAAATTGGTTCAAGCTTTGCAGGTTAGAACAAAGATTGAACCAATTCAGGCTCAGGCTTTTTGAATGTCTGACCCCAGCCTAGGAGTCTAACAAAAATAACTATAGTCTGAAATTACATATCAGACAACATGGTACCAATATACCAGCTTAATATTATAAAGGTATCTGTGGCAGAGCACAGGGTGTCTCTGCCACTTTAAGGGCCTGGAGCTGGCAGCCTCCAGGTGCCCGACGAGG
>NW_005841971.1:2796025-2803869 GCF_000455745.1 Alligator sinensis
ACTGGCCCATGCTGGGGCCAGGACCTGAGAGGGTCAAAAGGGCCAGGGGCCCACCGCGAGGGACGCCCAAGAGCCGGGGGGCTGGGGTCCTGACTGGCCTTGAGGTGGGCCAGGGCCAGGTAGCCGAAGGTTCTGGGGGAACCACACGTGAGAGGGGAACAAGGCTTTGGGGGGACTAGGTAGCCCAGATGAAGGCGGAGAGGCCGCCTGATCAGGAGAGTTCATAGTGGGGTCGTATAGGATGATTCTGGGGCCCAGCGTGGGGCCGGTGATGGTGTTAACACCAAGATGCCATCTGTGAGGCTTGGGCTGCGGTATTAGGGGAGGTCGGAGCCGCAGAGCGCCCCCTGGCATCAGGGCACTACAATGGGCAGCCTCCCGCTTAATTGACATCGATATACGAATCAATTATCATCAAAGGCGTGGCGGGCGAGATAAGCGGGCGGTTGCCCAGAGACAGGTGGGCGGGCCACAGAGCTCAGCCCCAGGAGGCCCCCTGTCACAGTATCAAAAGGATACTATACATTTTACTACGCCAAGAAGTGATACTGCTCTTCATATCGCTCTTTATTTGACAAAAGTAACATTATGTAGATTTTGGGGTAAATGCATGCCAGGTCTCTGGTGTCTTATGACCAGGAGCAGATCTTGGGGAAGGGGTGCATAGATGCACACCCCAGCTTTTTCAGTCAACCATGCTATGGAAGCAGCAGCCAGGAACTTTAAGTTCCAGAAGCAAGTAAGAATTCCTTCCGCTCTCCACCTTCCTTCCCCTTCACCTATAGGATGGAGGGGAGCTCCAGAACTGCTGTTGCCTACTTTAGCAGCTGAACCAAGATAGCAGTTCCTCTCCCCTGCCCAGTCCCCCAGAGTGTTCCCTGCCAGTTTAGGAGCAGGCACAAGGAAGGGAACCCACACACTGCCACTGCTGTCTCTAGTTGAGCCTGACTCCATTTGCAGCCTGACTGGAGCAGGGCAGGACCAGCTGTGGAGCCTCCTCTCACCCCTGCTTCCAGGGTCAGCTGGGAACAGTGGTAGTGGCAGTGGTGGGCAGGGGAAGGTACATTCCACTGAGCACAGAGGGGAAGAAAGGGGGGAGGGAAATTTCTACATGCTTGAAGGACTTAAGTCACCCACTGCTGCTCCTGCAATGTGATCAGCCTGACCTGGTGTGTTTGTGGGAGTGAGGTGCAGTCATCTAGGCAGCGGAGGTCTCTGCTCCTACACCCCCCTTTACAAAATCTACAAAAACATAATAGAAATATTTTTCTCTCAAAGTAATATTTTTCAGTAAAGAGAATTATTAAAAATACATGAACATTAAAAATATTAAAGGAGACATCCATTTGATAAAGTTAATGGAAGGTTAGGCTCTCTTACATTTCAAGTTTCTGTATTACAGAACTCACATTTCCAATACTTGTGAACCATATTGTGCCTCTGAAGATTACTTTTTGGAAAAAGCTTCAGATCATATGAAAGTTGACAAAGATTCTTGGCACCTTCTTTATATCAAATGGTGGTATATAAATAACTGCTCGTTAGCCTTAAAAGTTGTTTGGGCTACTGTCTTCATCTCATATCTGAGAGAGTTGATTCTCCAAGCAGAATGCTCCAAGCAGCAGATCAAAGAGTTTACATTTTGGTTAGTAATTTGAAAAGATTTAAAAATGTGACCTCCCTAAGCACAAAACACATTTGGGTCCATTTTATGTTTATATATAAAGAAGGTCTGAAAGCTTTATTCCTAAAAAAATTAAAGTGGAAGGTGATGTTTGGGCAGGGAGGGGAGGATGGTTGTATTTTAAGAACTGTCAATATCCACAGTAGAGAATCTTACACATGCGCTCACGTGTGTGTGTGCGCGCGCGCACACACACACACACACACACACCCTACTATTTTGAATCCTACAGTAGAAATGACTGTTCCCTTTGACTAAATATTTTTACTGCCACATTAGTAGGATCGATGAACAAGTTTCACTGTGTCTGAGCCCCTAACATAAAAACACAGAACAAAAGATGACACGCCTGTTATTTCTCCAAATGGTTAAATAAAAATGATTTAATCTGCAAATATTTTTGCTCTGTTAGTATCTCAGAGACTGGAGAGGAATAACAGATATTCAAACCCCTTCCCTCTTACATTTGAGATACTCCAGATGAGAAAATTAATTTCTTAGAGTCCTGTTATTTCCAAGATGACTAATTAAACAGCTGCATCTGCAGAAAAATATTTAAGTATGGCAATGAATACACTAACTTAGCCTGCAAAGTTATATGAGGGAACTTCCAGTGCTATGATTTACAATTGCAAATAAGACTTCCAATGCGAATATTGGATCCTTCAGCCTTTGAACATACTTTACCTAGAGCATGGGGGTTTTGTCCAGCCTGTAGCGGGTCCCTCAGCTCTGCCTGGCCCAGGCACAGGGGGTAGCCTGGGCCATGGTGTGTGTAGCTGGTCCTCCTGCTTCCAGGCACGCAGCAGGGCTGGGGTGGGGCTGTGGCTGGACTCACTTCTTGGCAGTCCCCCCAGTGGTGGTCCCTCCTAGCTGTTGCTACCAGTTTTCTCCACTGCCGCTACCCCCAGCCCTGGCCCCAGTGACTGGACATCCTGGCCTATCTGCCCCACATCCAGCACATGGGCCCCAAATGGAGTGGGTGGTGGGGTCTTCATGGCCCAGGACCAATGTGAACAGGGCACATGGCTAGGTGGATGGAATGGGGCTGCAAGTGGGCAAGGATTGGCATCCAGAAGCAGGGCAGACGGGCAGGGCTAGGGCTAGGGCTGGGATCAGAATTGGGATTGCGGGGGAAGGGGTGGGGGACAGTCTGACCATTTGTGGCCCCATCCTATCTGCCCAGCCACGTGCCCTGCCTGTGCAGGTGCCAACTGATCTCCATGGAGACCCTGGGATCACTGGGCCGTGACAGCAGGGGGCCAGGGCTTGTAGCAGAGAGGTGATCTACACCCTGCATACCCTGCCCACCCACCCCTATTGCAGGGGTTGCAGGAAGCAGATAGCAGCTCTGCCCCAGCAAATCTGGCCCCAGCTGCTCATCCTGTTCCTGGATGCTGCTCCCCACCCGCTCACAGCCCGATCCCATCTGCCCACCAAGTGCAGGGCAGAACCACTTAGGGAGTTTTGGTGAGCTGTTGTGGGCAGGGGAAGGTGCTGCCTACCCAGCTTGTGCCAGCTAACCAAAACTCCCTAAGTGACCCTCCACTCCAAATAATTGCCCATCCCTGACCTAGAATAACTGTTTTTTTTCTATGGATCAGTCTTAAGAACTCAAAAAGCAGGAAATTAATTTTGTGAAAATAACTGTTTTTTTGTTTCAAACAGAAACATTGATTTTAATTTTTTTTTTCCAAATTTGTTTTATCAAGTGTTTTGGCAATACACTTTATTGACAAAAAACTGTGTTGGGGTAAACAAATATTACAGCAATTAATTTGATGTAATTTTTCAAAGAAGGCATAAAAAATGTAGTTAAATTTGGCTGATCAAAGGGTGGGGGGGAACACAACTTCTGAGGAAGTAAAAGGCCATATGATTAAAACCTTGTGTGAAATTTCTACCAGTTCTAGTTACCATCAAGATTAGGGAGTAAAGGAAAATATCATATACAAAACAATGAGTATAGAAGAATCTGTTAATATCATTTATTTGAACTTCCAAAAACCAACTGATAAAATCACTCATAAGGGACTAATAAGGAAGCCAGTGCCCTGATCCAGCAACTTCTTGCATGCAAGCAGAATTCTTTGTTCACGTGGAGCTCCATTAAAGTTATGAGGACCAGCTGTTTTCCCACATACAAGAAATGTTCCGGTCATTCCCTAAATAGGCATGAGCGTGAGATGAGACATGATAAAAGGACACACGGAAAGTACAGTAAAGAGATCCCTAATTAACTCTAAATGTGACATGAATGAAAATAAGCTATTTTTAGTGTTTAGGTTTGAATCCTGCTCCCAAAACTTTCTTTCTGTTTATATATATATATATTTAGGACAGAAATCTCTGTCAACCTGGCAGTATACCAGGACAAAATATGAACTTCAAGAATGAAACTATATTCCTTTAGCTATAACATTTTGGAATGGTCAGTGGCAGTCCCTCGGAATCAAGGATGACATCCGTCAAACTTAATGGGTCCTCAGGTGACTGAGGAGCCCGATTCTGGATACACACATTCTTTGGCAATGGGGATATATTGTTGCATGGGGGAGTAGGATTCGCAGCCCCAGGTTGGTGTCCTTCTTCCTCCGCCACCACCATTCTGCCTCAGTATCGAGTTGTTTGGCCTCGAAGTGGCACAAGCCTTGGTGTACCAGGTGGCGCCACACCGAACGGTCAGAAGCTTGCTCCTCACAGCCGTTGGTGTCAATGTCTCTGTGCTTGAGGGCGACCTTGAGTGTGTCTTTGTACCATTTCCTTTGGATGCCCTTTGAGTGTTGACCAATGGAGAGCTGGGAAAAGAGAATCTGGGGAGGGAGACAGTTCTCGAACATGTGGACACAGTGGCCCATCCATCGGAGTTAATTTCTCAAGAGCAAGGCTTCAATGCTGGTGGATGCAGCTTCAGGGAGGATGCTCACACTGGTCTGGAGGCCCTCTCTTTGATCCCCAGGTTTCGACGCAAGCACCACTGGTGAAAACTCTCGAGGGTCTTAATGTGGTGTCGGTAGATGGTCCAGGTTTCACTGCAGTAAAGGAGGGTGGCCAGCACGACAGCCTTGTAAACCAGGACCTTCATCAACTTCAGAAGATCTCTATTTTTGAAGACACGTTGTCGCAGCTTGAAGAAGGTGGCACTGGTGCAGTTGACCCTGTGCTGGACTTCTTCATTGATGGTAGACCGTTGAGAGAGGTGGCTGCTGAGATACGGAAAGTGCTCCACATACTCCAGAGCCTCCCTGTCTACGTAGATAGTGTGAGGGATATTCAGCTGTCCTGGGGAGAGTTGGTGGAGAACCTTCATCTTGGCAACATTCAAGAACAAACCAAGTCTCATATGAAGCATTGAAGAGATCTAAAGACACTTGCATTTCCTGTGCAGAGCCATCACACAGCAATCATCTGCAAACTGAAGGTCGTGGATGTCCTTGGTGGTGAGTTTTGGTTTTGCCCGGAAGTGCCCAATATTGAAAAGCTTCTGTCCAGTCGATACTGGATACTGACGTTGGATGGTAGATTATGTCGGATGAGGTGAATGATGATAGTCAGGTAGATGGTGAACAGGGTGGGAGTGATCCATCACACAACCTTGTTTGACCCCGGTCCAGATGCAGGTGTCAGTTTCAGATCTTCCATTCAGGACAGTGGTGGTCATATCATCATGCAGGAGCCTCAACATGGTGACAAACTTCAGCGGGCAGCCAAGGCGTGCAGGATGGTCCACAGAGCTTCATGATTTAAGGAATTGAACGCCTTGGTCAGGACAATGAAGGCAAGGAACAGTTCTTGATTTTGCTCCTGACATTTTTCATGGATCTGCCTGGCAACAAAAACCATGTCTGTAGTGCCCCAGGATGGTCAGAAGCTGCACTGGGTTCCTGGAAGGATCTCCTTGGCGACAGGACGAAAGCAGTTCAGGAGGATGCGGGTCAGGATCTTACCCACAATGAACAAGAGGGAAATCCCGCTATAGTTCCCACAAACAGATTTGTCCCCCTTCTTGTAGATGATCATGATGGTCGCGTTCTTGAGATCCTGGGGATGTCCTCTTCATCCCAAAGGCAAAGAATAAGTTGGTACAGTTGTGATGTGAGCCGGAAGCCACCAACATGAAAGACCTCTGCAGATATAGCATCTGGCCCACAGGCTTTGTTGGCTTTCATCTGTTGGATGGCCTGCTTCAGCTCTCTGATAGTTGGTGGATCGCCAAGGGAATCCACCACAGGGCATTGCAGGACAGCTTGGAGGGTCTCCTCTGATATGGTGGACTCCCGGTTAAGGAGGAGTTTGAAATGTTCCTTTCAATGTAGATGGATGGCACCATCATCCTTGAGGAGCTGGGAGCTATCCCGTGATCAGAAGAGGTTTTGTCCAATGGAGCAGGGTCTGTAGGCTGTCTTGGTAGCCTGGAAGAGCTTACGCATGTCATGCTGGTCAGTGTGACCCTGGATCACGCACGCCTTCTCCACCTACCAGTTGTTCTTCATGTCACGGATGTGTCACTGGACCTCAGCCTTCAGCTGGTGGTACACTGCCGTCTTTCACCAAGTTTGTGGATGGCATTGTCAAGCCGTGAAGGCTGCAAGCTTCCACTCAAAGAGATCACAGATCTGAGCATCATTGATGTTGAACCAGTCTTGGTTCCATCACGATGCAAACCCAATAGTTTGGGCACAGGTGTCTTGAACAGTGGACTTGAGTTGCTCCCAGTGTGCCTGGATGGAGATGTCATCAGTAGTAGGGACTTGTTCTACTCCACTATACAACTGGGCCTGGAACTCCTTCTATCCAGGGTCCTTCAGAGTGTGATGTTCAGCCATCTCTGGCCAGCCTTCAGGGTCTTCTGGTGTCTTGGCGGCAGGCAGATGTTCATCACTGAGCGCACAAGTCAGTGGTTTGTCCAGTAGTCTTCAGATCCCTTCATGGCCCTCGTGACAAGCACGTCCCTCAGGTCTCTACCTCGGACAATGACGTAGTCCAAGAGGTGCCAGTGCTCCGACCTCAGATACCTCCACGTGGTCTTGAGCCAGTCTCTCTAGCGGAAGACAATGTTCGTCACGATCAGGCTGTGTTGGGTACATTTGATCAGAAGCAGGATACCGTTGGCATTGGCCTTCCCCACAACATTCTTGCCGATAGTTCTGCTCCAGATTTCGTGGTCATGTCCAACCTGGGCGTTGAAGTCACCCAACAGAATTACCTTGTCGTCCTTGGGGATGGAGGCAAGGGCATTGTCGAGGTCAGAGTAGAACCTTTCCTTAACTTCCTCATCAGAATCCAGAGTTGGAGTGTATGCGCTGATGACTGGTGCATTGGTTTTGGCTGAGGTGCAGACAAACAGTCATCAGCCTTTCATTGACACCCAAAGGGAGTTTGGGGAGCATGTCAGTAATCTTGTTCCTGATGGCAAAACCAACTCCATGGATACGGAGGTTGCGGTCTGGTTTTCCTTTCCAAAAGTAGGTGTTGTGCCTCACTAGCTCCCAAGTCACGATGGCAATTCATCTTTCTGGATGATCGCTCTTTGGGTTGTTGACGAGTGTTTTCACATTCCAGGTTCCAAAGTTTAGCTTTTTGTTATTTCAACTCCAGGAACGGTGATCCTGCTGGGTGCGGTTTCCCAATCAGGAGAGATGGGACAGCCTATTTTGGGGGCACCTTTTCTAGCCCCCTCCCCATTGGGGTGAGCAGAGGGTATCCTAAAAAGAACTGCTCAGTCATGGATGCAGCTGCCAAAGGACAACCCTGTCCCAACACAGGTGCCCAACGACCATCGCACATCTGCTGCCTGTGTGCAGATTCTTAGCTGGGAGCTTCCAAGTATCATTGCCCTGCCCCCATCGCCAATCCTCCATCACCACAGGGCTTTTGGACCTGACAGAAGCCTGCATGTGGCATGTTTAGCATGGACTTCAGTACACAGTTGGGCCTGTGGTGGGCCAGTAGGGGGCGCTCCTGCGTTGAGCCGCCCACCTCCCTGCGCCCGACCACCTTCCAGGCTCCGAGTGCCTCCCTCGGGGTGCCTCCCGTCCAGCCGACCCCTTCCCTGGAGCACACCCGCTAGCCTGGGGTTCCCGCTGCCACCATCCAAGGCTCTGGACTCACTTCTGGCTCTGTGCACCTTGGAAAACACAGGCCTGATCGTCCAATGGGT
>NW_005841971.1:2804370-2826434 GCF_000455745.1 Alligator sinensis
CCCCCCCTGCCCAGGTGACCAGAGCATCGCCTCCCAGGCGCCAGGCTTTTGTCTGCAGACAAGGTGGGAGATCCCCGCTGTGAGAGATTCAACAGCAGCCTCTCAGGCTGGCTGAGACAGATCTCTGGAGAGGGGCACCGACGGTGGCATTTCTGCCACAGGGCCCACACGGTCTTGGTGGTTGGTGGCCAAGTTCAGTGGCATGGTGAACCATGACAACTGGAGCCACTTCTCCATTGCAGCCTTCTTCCACCTTCACAATGGTTGGGGTGACAGCCTTCCTCCACCTGCTCCGCTGTTGAGAGCTTCTTGGATCATTCTTTGTCTGGAACCTCCCCCTCAACCTTGCTGCCATGGATGACCCTACCAGGAGCGTGAGCTTCGGATGGCATCACTCTTTTGGTCATTGGAACACACAAGCCTCTACACCACAACAAGGTGATGATCTACGGAGAGGCTATTTGTCACTAGAGTCAAGTAGGACAACTATTTTCAAGTCAATTAAAGATGTACTTGAATACCTCAAATGGAGGCACATTCTGCCCACCTCTAATTGTAATGTTCATTTTGCTCATTTATATATTTATTTAGCTATTTATTTACTAGATTTATATGCTACCCTCCCCAAAAAAGACTACAATCACACAATCCTGAGAACACCAGTAGACAAATACAGCATCTATAATAGCAGGACATGTCTCCAAGGCTGGGACTTTCCTAGGGTTTGCAGTGCTTCTGCTGGGACCAAAGGTGGAGGTTCTGCTCAGGGTCAGACCAATCACCATTTTAAAGGTTGGAAAGAAAATTTCCCCCATGGTCAGATTGGTATGGACTGTGGGGTTTTTTGCCTTCCTCTGTGTATATATTGAAAACATTTCATAGAAGCAGGATGTTGGCTGCCATGGTTCCCCTGTTTTACCTGGACACGTTAGGGTGTTAGGTCTGTGTTGTATAGGGATTGATGGTAGTCTTCTGTAAAGAGTCTTATGTAGAGTTTAGATTATGATTTGCATAAAATAGTTGGGATAGGGATAATTGTGCCTCAGGCAGGAGGTTGGACTAGATGACCTCCTAGCCTTATTTCTCTATGATTCTATGATTCAAAATACAGTACATCAGAAGCTGCATCCTAGCTGTAGCCCTGAATACTTTAACTTCTGATATAGTTTTAGAAATAGCCCAAGGACTACTTGCGCTTTAAATGTAATCCAGATTTACTTTAAACTGTACATTAAATGAAATCCAGATCTTGCTGGAGTTATTACAGACAGCAGATAAACATAATTTTCTTACCTTGATGCTTCAAAGTAAAGTGTCAAGCATGTCATTTGGACACTCTAGCTGCAGTGACATGACTGGCTACATTAGTTTTTAATTTTGCAAGTGAATTTAAATCTCTTAGAAAGGGCAACATTTGTAATCTCAAGTGACAGTGCTAGAAGATGTAGCCCTCTATCAATAGAAAAGTTACAGCACATACACAACAGTACTGCAGACTTCCCAATACAGGGGTTCTCTATGTTGAGCCCCAGCTCAAGTCTGGGATCATGCCCGGTATGCAAAAGCCAATAAAGATACCAGGGGTGAAAGTATAAAGAAGATTTATTGCTAGCAATAGAAG
The DNA here is from genome assembly GCF_000455745.1 of Alligator sinensis. Lineage (NCBI taxonomy): Eukaryota > Metazoa > Chordata > Crocodylia > Alligatoridae > Alligator > Alligator sinensis. Next base: position 2,805,992 of record NW_005841971.1, read on the forward strand.
GTGCAAGCGGAATCATTTCACGTAACAAGCACACAGATTCTTAATTCTAAGCATCTTTTATACAGGAGTATTGGACCTTCATAAGCATTCTTGTTTGCTAATTGGTTATAAGGGAGTGACGCAAGGAGTTCTTTACTGAGCATGTCTCTATACCTGTGTTTTAGCTATGTATCTCATTTCCATACATGTATGTTTCATTAGCATACTTTCTCCCCACCTAGGGGTGTGATTCGCAATATTTAAATCAGCTCTTTGCCCTAGTCCTCTGATTCTGCTTTTGTTTTCAAGCCTCCTTTATCTAAGACTGTCTCCTCCTTATCATTGCAGATGGGCATTAGTTACATAACAGAGACTTTTGCTTGGGCTTTGTATAGTGGTTTCTAGGTCAAACCTGACATCTAGAACTAGGAAGGTTCATTAGTTCTTACCCATAATATAGTTAAAACCATGTTAAGCATATAAAACCCATGCAACCAGTTAGTGTGCACACTTAAATTAATTAGTTACTCTGGTTAGTTCATATCCATACTACAGTTTTTCTAACATTGGAACTGTTTTCACAATCCTTCCTAGCTTATTTTCAGGAATGCATTTTGGAAGGCCCCAGCACCGACTGTCTACTTGAAGGACTATGGGTGTCTTTTCTTTCAGAACCTCCCCCCTTTCATTCTTCCTGTATGTGATTTCTTCTCAAAAACCCATTTTCCTCTCAGGGATAACCATCCTGGACACTTTTCTGACATCATCCACACTCAAGTCTTTCTTCATAAATATAGACTAGAAACTTTTTAACTAAAAGAACCAGGACAGCAGGTTCTATGGCAACAAGATGGACATTATAGCAAATCCCACAGCCTGAGAACATGTCCCTTTGAGGAGTACACTCGCATCAAAAGCTAAGTCTCCACTCCCAGCCTCCCCACCATGCATGCAACAAACAGCTTGTACAATATACACAGCAGTAAAAAAAAAAGGCACAGTTCCTGAATCAAGTACCTCCCCATTGTGTTGCTAGATTGCTTTTCAGTCTTACTTGCGTTCTTCTAAATTAGCTCCCCCTAGTTTCAGTTCTCTGAGCTAGGTACAAACAGTCAAAAAGCCTGAGGCTGAATCAATTCAGTCTTTGCAGGTTAGTCTAAAATGCACAGATTAAATTTAAACACAAGTGAACAGAAGTGCATCTCCTGACCTTTGGTTCAAGAAATGCAGCCACATGCCTGCAGTGGTTCAGGTCAAAAGTCAGGGGGCACTAGAGCACAGCTCTCTGTCTGTTTTCACTGCTTCTTCCTACTGCCCCCGAGGTCTCTGGGATTTGCAGTCCAAAATTACAGCAGCAGGACTCTGCAGGTTTTCTTGTCACTTCCTCTTCCTGCTTCCAGGTGCCTCTGGGATTTGTAGTCCAAAGTCACAGCCAGCAGTAAGTTTGAGTGGGTAAGGGGTGTTTAACCCCCCTCCCTGGCCCCATACCCCAGCCAGGGTTTCTCTGAGGGGTTGGGGGGCAGTCCTCCCCCCACCTGCAGACTCAGCTATATCCCCAGCCAGGTTTGCCTCCTCCCCCAACACCTTGTCAGCCAGCCCTCACTCCTGGAGCTAGGGAGCAAAGGGGTTCAGCCAGCCCTGTTCTCTGGAGCAGATGGCACAGCCCAGCCCAGGGCTGGAAAGCATGCTGGGGGACTGTGATTTGACTTGAACCAGGAAGGGGTCTTGGACAGAAGTTCCATGAACCGGTTTGGCCGAAATCAGTTAAGTCTGATATACTGCATTCAGCCAGGTTTATCTTAAACCAGTTTCAGCCATTTTGAAACTGGTGCACTGAGCTTCTGTTCTGTTACAAGTTTAAACCAGTGTCTGATCACTTAAACTGGTTTATGTGTAACTCTGTCCCTAGCCCTGATGTCCACAAGATGAACTGGTTGAATGGTCAGTTGACCATATTCTGACTCTTCAAAATATGAATAAAAAAACCCCACTGATTTCAGGAAACCTTGCTCTGTTACTTCATTTTATTGCATGGCATTTGCCTTGTCTTTATTTTCTCCCAACACTGCACAGCAGTTCACTGCATTCCACCCTCCTGAAGGAGTGCTCTGATATTCCAGTGATACACTTTCTGGTTGCATTTGGCTGCATTTAGTTTTTTACTTCCTTGGAGCAAGCTCATTGCTTCACCTTTGTTCGTGTAAGCAGATGGGAGATGTGGTTCCTTAAAAGCTTTCAGTGTACAGTGATCAAGATAGCAACATGTCCTGAAGAACAAGTTATGGGCACATGAGACTAGCTCACAGATTTCGTTTGCTTTCACCAAGAGGGCTTCTCAAGGCTATCCGGGGCAGAGCCCTCAGAAGTCAGGCATATTGAATGGCACCCACTTCACATGGGAAATTTAGAGAGTTACAGCTGCGTAGTCAGATGAGAAGAGACGTTAGAGCTGTGGATTGTGGGAGCACATTATTGCATAAAGCTAAATAACCATACACCTATAGATGATTAGCAACAGTTACTAACCAGCTATTAAAGATGTGCTGTAGTAAAGAACGCCTACTAAAAGAACACACTCATGGACCAATAGGGACAGATTTCCACCTCCAGCTCCCTCTATGCAAAAAAGTTTATTTCCTGCCTATGGGGACTTTTTACCATCTTTAATTTTCCCAAAGCCTGATAAAGGGCCTTTGAGCCCAAAAGCTTGTAGAAAAAGGTACATTTTTTGCAATTTCCTAGTTGGTCTAATAAAAGGTATTTCTGAACCAAGAGTTCTAGATTTTTGCAATTCTTTTCATTGGTTACACCTTTACTTAGGGAGTAGACCTTGAAATACACAATAGATGCGCTAATGTGTTGTAATTAACCCTACTAGCCACAAGATGTCACTATGGCTTAACAACAACCTGAGAAGCCACTTCAAAATATTAAAATTGCCAAGCGGTGGGGGAGGGAGAAGTTTCTCAGATTTTGGGCAGCAGTTTCATGTAAACCTTTGAATTTTGACATTTAGAAACAGTTCTGCCTACATTGAAGATTATTTCTGTATTTTCCCTCTTCTTTGCTCACCCCCCACTTTTTTTTTTTCAATGACAGGACAATTTGTAAGAAACGAGGACTTCTGTTGAGCCATCTATCTGTTCCTACTGTAAATTCTTCACCTGAAATAATTATGGTCTGTTTCTGACATTGTCAAGTCACAACAACAAGTTGTGAAATCACAAACAGGCCATTATTAGGGAACAGTATCAGTGAATCACTACTTGGATAGGATATGTTTCATGTGCGCATTCAGGTATAGTCCAAGCTCATAGGTACGGCAAGTGGTTACCTCTGAATCTTGTCTGTAAAATGAGTTTGGGTGGTCACCGATCAGTTTGAAGTACACAAATGTCCACCACACAAAAACTGCCACTACAAATGTTTCTTTCATTAGCTTTAGCAGAGAGACTGAGACATGAATGGGCATTGAAGCAAAGCTATTCTCTCCTTCCAAGAAGTGGTCACATCAAATTGGAGTTGGGAGGTATTGTCAGCCTGGAGGAGCTTGTATTGTTTCACTATAATTAGCCTGCATATAAATAAAACACTTCAGTTACCACGGTAGTTAATTCATCAGCTTTTGTATGCATTTCAAGTACAAACCCTGCTCCCATCACCCTAAAAAATGCAGGACATTATGATGCAGGAACAGGAAATCAGTAGTAGAGGAATTAGTAATGGGTACAATGAAATACATTGGGTATAAGAAAGAGAGAGAGATTTGTATTTTTGCAATCCTTGAAGTATGATTTATAGTAGGAGAATGTGCAGCAGTTTTATAGGCTCAGAAGGCCCCCTGACTATACACAGGTGGTTCTGCAAAATGGGAAAATCAGAGGATACTGGACTGAAGTCATAACACAGAGGAAATGCTATTGTGCCGTAATCCATTCAGAACAATGGGAGAGTTTTCATCATCTTCCCTGTGCTGTAGATGAGCAGAACTAACAAGCACCACCCACTTCATTCCCACATTCAGTTGCCCCATGCCGCCTGCATGCATTCTCACACATTCATCAGAATTACAGGAAGGCAGCAGGTTTTTCCATGTAGTTCTATCTTTGGGCTGCCAATGGCACTGTGCGATCAGGGCCAGGGACTGTGGCAGCAGCAAAATAAGAGGCTCCAAGGTGCCCCCCTGGCTGCCAACTGCCATATACTCACTCTGTCACCCAGATCCAGCAGCCCGTAGGAACCCCAGAAGCCAGAGCAGCCAGTTATCCTCAATCCACTCTGTTCTCCAGGAATTCCCTGCTTCACTCCCAGCATCAGCCTGCCATGAGCACTCTCCTTCTATAAATCCTCTAATCCGGTGGTTCTCAACCTTTATGGACTTGAGGCCCCCCTCACTCCCAACCTGCACCCCCTGGCCCTGCTGGTTCCCCCTCACTCCCAACCCACAGCCCCCCACCCCACAGCCCTGCCAGTGCTTCTCACTTCCAACCCGCTGCCCTTGCCCCCAGGCCCCATCCCTGCAGTGTGTCGGGCAGGGGTGGGTATGTATATGCCACCCCACCCTGATTTATGCACCCATAGTGTGCTGCCCCACCTCCACTCCACTCAGGCCACCTGTGCTGCCCCTGACACCACTTCCCTTGTGGGGTACAGTTACGGCCTGAGGGAAGCAGCAGCAGTGGCTGGGCCATGGTGGTGGGGTAGAGCAGTGGCCCAGCACACAAGTAGCTGGCTGTGGGAGGAGGTGAGGGCAGCTCGCCCCACCTCCCATTATTCCTTGCACTGCTGGTGGCATGGCTGGCATGAGGGTCCCGGCAGTGATAGCAGCAACAAGTCGTGCTGTTCCGTTCTGCCCTCCCGCGCCGGGTCCCGCCTGCTGCAGCTCCATGCCCACTGTGAGTGCAAAAGTCGGGGGGGGACATTTGTGTCCCACAAATCATTGTCTATGCCCCTCCTTCTGACATACCTGCAGGGAACTGTGGGAGCTGCTCTCCACCGCTGCCTGGCTGCCACGTGCTAAGCTCTTCCTGCTCCCACCAGTCCCAAGTATTTTTAAGTTTGTTCACAACCCTTTGATATGTTCTTGCGGCCCACTTTTGGGTTGTGACCCACAGGTTGAGAAATGCTGCTCTAATCCCCAGTGCCTTCTATCCCTAATGAGTCCCCCGCATTTGCCAGCAGTTAAGAAGCAGTACCAACAGCCCCCAGCAGCCACCTTCTCTGTGAGCTAGCCAGCCAGCCAGGTTTTGTACTGCTCTGTGTCCTGACCCAGCAACGCGTGTTGCTCATAAAGCTGATAGTTATATTCAAATTATTTGCAAATATGAGCTTTCACTCATTAAATAATTTGCAATAAATGTCAGGGAGCAGAACAGAACTTGGCAGCTATGGATGAGGGCAAATTGGCTAGCCATAAGAAAGGGAGCAGAAGTAAATGGGTGAAAAGAACAAGTAGGTTTTGAAGTACTGCATATCACTGAAAATGCCTGCAGAAATTTGACTGCATAGGGAAATGAATGATCAAACTGTGGGAAGAGAGGAAGAAGGAGACAAGGATTTATACTATGAAGACTCCATGCTGGGCTCCAGTTTCTGCAAAAGGACTGAGCTAACAAGACAAGAATTTGTCTTCAAAGGGCAACATTGAAGAGTTATGAGAACATGGAAGGTTGACAATTCAAACGAAATGATGGGCCAAGAGGGAGATTCAACCTCCATTAGCTGTGCATAAATGAATACATTGTGCCAGAGAATTGCAAGGAGAGATGTCAAAAAGAGAGCACAACCCATTTTGCTCTGTAAAATATTCTGGTGGCTTGCAAGAACAATTATTCCAATGCCATGCATATATGATGAACTACATTTGGAAATACAGTTGGAAATGGAATGCCTCTATCAGAGGCATCTCAACTTGCAGCATTGTTTCTCCTATGTTTTCATGCTTAATCAGCTGGGGTGGGGGGAATAAGAATTCCTTTTTTGCTGATTTAATATTGCACTTATGTAATATTGTACTTATGTAAGTAGGCATTATTTTTGTGATGTTACGAACTTTGTAGCACTACAGAAAAAAAGAGATCACTCTGGGCTGCGCATACACACATAGCCCACTGGCTAGAGCACAACAAAGTGGTTACAAAGGCATGCTCTCCAGCCAGAGGGAGAAAGGGAGGTGCTCCTTGGCTCTCCCTGCCCCCAAGAAAGCCTGTCAGTGAGCAGGACAGGCTTTCCTGATCTGCTGTTGACCCCGTAGCAGCCCACTCAGCCCTGCCATTGCTGGTGAAAACAGTTAAAAAGTACTGGCAATATTACAGTATAAAGTTGCTAGGGGACAGGACTGCCTGCCTACCCCCCACCCCCTAGTAACAGCTGATTGGATCCCTGTGGCTGCAACCCTGTCCCCCTTGCTGCTTGGCAGTAAGAGGGCCTGGGTTGTCCAGATGCCAGTTCCTGCAGAGCTTTGTGACAGCTTATTGCCTGGAACAGCTACCAGAGAACTAGCCACTCTTCCTCCCATGGGCAACTGGTGCCAGCTGCTGATCGCTGACCGGCTGAAGGGTCCCCCCACGGCCAATCACCAACCAGGGGGAGGGCATGGAGCCAGCAGTGAAAATGGAAGTGCACTTCCACCGGCACTTCCAGTTTTGCAACTGGCGCTTCCAGGGGGTGCACAGCTGATCTCAGGGGGGTGCATGTGTGCCCCACCTTGCATGTGTGCCCCACCCTGCATATCACCAATTCTCCTTCCCTCCCACTTGGAGGGAAAACAGAGCACTACAGAGGTAGAACAGACCTGTACACATGTTAAATTTTGGGTGGAAAAATCTTTTTATGACAAAAAAAGCTGTCTTTTGTGAAACTACAGGTTTTTTTTGCCATGGATCCACCATTTGTTTGGGGCAAGCCATTTTTTAATACAAAAAACAGTGTGGACATGTGGACACTCAGGATGTCTTTACATGTGCTCTGGGTGGTGGGAGGCACTTTAATTAGAGCAGCTCTGAGAGTTAAAGTCTTTCTAATTAAAGTGCCTGCAGCATCTTGCATATTTGGTGTCCCCGCACTTCAAAATGGTGATGGGGGTGCTTTAGTTAAAGTACCCCCACTGCCATTTTGAAGTGCGGGGACACTGAATACACTAGATGAGGAGGCTGCTGGAGCACACTAATTAGCATGCTCCAGCAGACTCAATTAATCTCCTCAGTGTCCCTGCACATCTACAGGCACCCTCAGTTTTTGTTGCGCTGAAACAGCTTATCTGGCACCACAAATGTAATGTGTTAGGGCCTAAGAATGTCTTGTTGGGACGTGGTCAGAAATGGATATGGTAAATAATTCTGCCATATTCAAAACCCACTGGCTCAAATAAAGGACTGAGTCTTATAGCCCATAGGATGAGCATGGTTAAGGTATGCCAGTTTCTGTAGTCAGTAACATGCAAGAGAATGATGTAGCTGGTATCATATTCAGCTACCTTCAATTCTCCAGCCTGAATGACAGTCAAGGGTACCTGAGCTCAACCTTTGGCATGAGTCCAAAGTGGAATTCACACTCACACCTCTGAAACCATAGGAAGATACTTCAACTGTTTTGCCACCATATCCCCAAGGGCTAGACAAGTAGTCGTCAATTTTTTTTACCATCTGATAACTTTTTAGTTGTCAGTGACCATGGCTACACAAGATACTGACTGTGTAGTAGTCGCATGGCAGAAAGCGTGACACGACTCTACTGTGCGGTAGTCTTTGGCTACTGCACAGTCAGCATCACAGAAAAGCCATTCAGCAACATTACTGCACAGTCATTTAGTACTTGTTTAAATAAGTACTAAATGACTGTTCAGTAATGACTGCGCAGTCAGCATCTCATGTGGATATGGCCAGTATCACATACCCATGTCACAAAACCACTAGTCCTTGCTAGCCATGTCAGCAGAGGCTAGCAAGCAAAACAACAGGCACGCGAAATGATTTACTCTTTAAAGTAGGCCACTGAGGGTAGAGTAGAGGCAGGTGTTGAGTCTATAGGGTTGCTGCTGCCCAGGCAGTCCCTTTCTTCATTCCAGTTGTTTTCTACAGTGCTCTACATCATCAAAAACATATGCTGCTTGAAGTGGCAGATTCTGGAGTTAATCAAAAAGGTTGCCCTTTTATTATAGGGTCACGGAGGGAGATAACTCAAGTGATTTTATAAGAAAGGCAGTTATTGGCAGAGAAATATTCAAGGAACAGTTAGTAAATATCAAAACTGAAATCCATTTTCTTGAAGTTGAGACAGGAAAGGCACCAGAGCGCCTCTGCTTCAGATACAAAGGTTATCACAGGCAATGTGCAGTGAGCTTTTAAGAAACAGAAGCAATCTGGTAAGGAGTGTTGGGAAATCTGTAAAATAAGCAAAAGCAAGTTAAAAGGCTAATTAGAGAAGAAAACAGCATTGATTTCCAGGCACTATTTCAGCTGACAATAAAGGGCCCTAAAATATGTTGCAGTGGAAGGGTACCAAAGATAACTAAAAAGTAGTTCATGGGACCATAATTGGCTTGATTGTCATAGCTATTTAAAGACAAGTTCTGCAATGATGAAAACTTGGGGTTTGCTACTGATATAAAACTGCTCATTCCCCAAGCAGCTAACAGTATCATAGCAAAAAGTTTGATTTCCCAGTGAGAGCTTGTTCTCAAAACCTGAGGGCTTAAGTTTATGTGGAAGCAGAATTAACAATCTACAGTTTACTCAAGCAGTATCAGCGAAACTCAGGTTAATCTCAGTCACTCTATAAAATCAGTTCCCATTCTAATTATCTGCAAGATTCCTAAGTATAATCACTGTTACACAAGCAACTCTGACTTACCTCAGACTCAACAATTATGTCTTGAGAAATATGAAGGATGATCTAGTTTGATCAGCATAAATAAAGCAACAGCAAAAGAAAAACAGCCATGAATTCATGGCTGTTTATATTGGCACACACCAGAATAAAGTGCACCTAATGTAAAATACTTTAGCTATAATACCAAAGTCAGGACTAATCTTTGGTGATAAATCATTTTCTACAATAATAATACATTAAGCTGGGGGCTATGAACTTGGACAAATTGGACAAATATCCAGGTGCATTTTTTGCAATGGTGTGGCTTCACATATTACAACTTGTCCCTTCAGATAACAGCTGTTCAGAAAAATGTGCATTGAACTGCTACTCATAAATTGTTAGTGGTTGCTCCTGTTCTCAGTAGAGATTTTCATAATTCCTGACCCTGGGCCCTGTAAATTGGAAGGGGCATGTGTTGTGAGGCTATTCAAGCCTATAGTCAGAGTGGACATGCACCTGTTTTATGCTGGCTCTGCTGTAAAACATGCTTCTTTGGGTGAGGCAAGTATCAAGGGCATTTGGGTGGCAACTGTGAGTGAACCAGAAGGAATCCTGGCATAAGAGCATGACTGATACAATGCAGGAGGCAAAGTGTGTCTGAAGAGAGGACAAGCAGCCAGTGTGAAAAGACAGAACAAACAATGGGACCAGACCACTGGGTAACACGGTTGCATGTGCCAATAACTTTCATTTTTCATTCACAGCTATGACAAGGGAAGTTGGTGGGGAACAAGCAGACAAACTATTTCCTGCAATACTATGTGAAAGAATTTAAATTCCCATAAGTCAAGCAGAGGGCTGGCAGTAAAAAAAAAAAAAAAAAAGCAAATGAAACGGAATAAATTGAATATTACATTTTTATTCAATGATAATGCTGTTGTCCAAACTCCTTGTAGCAAAAATGTAGATAACACCATGTACATACAAATTAAGCAGTCTATTCCCTTCCCCAAATTGGTTTTGGCACCGATGAGAAGATAAAAGAATCAGACAAATCAAAAATGTATTAACTTATTTCTCCACAGAAAAGATAACAATCAATCTCTACAATTTAAAAATACACCATCCTGTGTAAACATACCAACTTCCAGCCATCTGCAGAAACCCTGAGAAAATAAATGAACCTAGCAGCAAAACCATGAAGGTCAACAAACTCTAGCTATTTCAAACCCTAAGCTATTTTGGAGTGAAAGACAAACATGGGACCCTAGGATGGTAGTTTTAGGCAAACTATGGCAGCTCATTAATAAACTACATAAGGGCAGTTCAGTGTTATGTTGCATCTGTAGCTATACACACTCCTTTAATATGTCCTAATTACAATTCCACTCAGTGGGAAGGAGACTAAAAATCTCTATGATCACTCTTGTAGCTGTTTTGCAGGCTTCCTTTATCTGCATAAACATTTCCTGTTCTGCTTTCTCATCCTCCCCCAGAGCCCTGAAATGGCTTCCTATTATCATTTTTTATCATTTCTTGCACTTGAGTCCAAATTGTTTTTGCACTGATGACAAGTCTGTCTATGCCATTTCTTTGTTTAGACAGCCTGTCCCTCCTTAACCAAATTGACATGTTTCCTCCTGTGCTGTTGAGTTTAGCCTTTAAACTATATATCCTGGTATTTAACATTCTCGTCGGCTTCTGATTTTGCCAGTTCTCAAAGGCCCTAGATTATAGTTCATCATATTGCTGCTATGGTGCCACTCTGTCCTGATGCTTATAAAATTCAGTTAAGTCTCAGTGCACTTGAGTGATTTTGTAAATTAAAAAATTATTTCCTTTTATATCACCCAGCATTTTCCCTCAAACTATTGTCCTAATATTTCAATATGATTCACTTCCCAATAGCTTCTCCACAAGCAGTAGTGTCATATTCACCTGATAAAAGCTTTGCTTTTTATTATACTTACATCTTTATATATTTCATTTTTTAAGTTGTGTATGTTATAATTCATATTAGTACCATAGGTTTGTTTTAAATAGAATCTAGATACTACAGCATTATCTGATTTATAAATAATCATTTAACAATTGCCACAGGGCAAAGAGCAAAATGTAAGACAACACAGTTCCTACACAAAGGAGCTTACAATCTAACTCACAAATATGCAGGACAAAAGATCAAGTTTAAGTGCATACAATGCCAGAATGGAAGTCACTGTTCGCAGGTCAAACAGAAAATGGGGAGGGAAGAGTCATAAGTGGGAGACTGCATGATATATAGAATAAAGAATATATTGCCAAGTGTGGAGGGGGGTGGGGGATGGAAGAAAATGTGTCAGCTTGATACTGAGTTCAAAAGAAGCTCTAAGAAGAAAGAACTGACTGGAGTATGGGCATCTGTTTCTCTCACGGGAGAAATTATGCCTCTCTCATGGATGCTTGTAGGCTTAAGAATTAGACTTGTAACATTTAGCACTGTGAGTAATTGTAATTTATGTCTCTTAGCTAATTGTTTTTCTACCCAATACATGTAACTATAAATTGCTTCCTATATCAAGATAGTTCTATAGGCACATAACACATCAGCCTGCCTGCTGCAGCCCTGTCCTTTATATTTCAGACCTGTAATACCTGGGCATAAAACTAGAGCAAACATGTGATTTACATGACAGAAAGGCTTTCTGCCCCTCAGGCAGAGGCCAGCTTTTGGACTGAGTATGAACTAGAAATGCACAGATGCTCCAGAAACAGTGGCAGAAGGACAGCTGCCTGGCTAAAGGGTCTGGACTGCGAGTGGCACAGCTCCCTATGCTGAGGGAGTACAGGGAGAAGCCTGGGGGCCAGACTAGAGGAAGGCTCTGCTAAGGGGTTGTAGTGAGACTGATTAAAAAGCATGAATATGCAGCCTGAAGAAAGGGCCAGAAAAGACTTTTGTAGGCAGAAGCAAAGGGCAAAGGAGGTTCATTTTGTTTATTACTAAACCAGACAACTAAAGAGTAGACTAACTACAGTTTTAAGATCCAGTTGGTGAGGCAGGACTACACCTAATGAGGGTCTGGGAATAAGACAGAAGAACCTCTGGACATACCACCAGCTCCTCCCCATGACCCATATTAACCATCCTCTGTCACATCTTTTAATTTTCCTTCCTATTTATCACTGGCCTTCTCTTACTTCCAAGTTGTACAGTCTTCTTTTTCCATGCAACTTCCAAGTTCAGCAAAATCATGATGTATTTCTGTGCCAGCCAACTAGACCTTGCCCTCACTACAGCTAGAATACTACTAGCACTACCTATGGGGATGATTTCTGTTGTTCTTTTCCTGACCAACATTACAAGCTACTTATCCCCACCAACACTACCCTAAGAGTTTCATTAGAGAATACCTATGAGGGCCAACAATCACATGTATTTGGTACCATTCTTCTTAGAAAAAAGTCCCTGCCTGCTACATTCAGGAAACATATCCAAGAAACCTATTCTCAGTGATAAAACAATTTCAACTGTGCAGTCAGAGGGTTCTTTGTTGATTCAGATGTATTTTCTATTGATCCAGCTATGAAATAAAATGTCAGCATTAATCAGGTTGCGCCAGTGTTCTGCTCCGATCTCATGGGGGCTGTACTCTATAGTATCTGTCTGCCTGTGGAAGAATAACTGAATAGAAAAAAAAAACAACAGAGGAAAATACCTAGCAATCAAGATGTCACTGCTTCTATTGGAAGAAGGCCAGTGTAAAATGCATAGCACTTGCTGTATATCCTAAAAGAGGTATGTCCTGAATTTATCCCATTCTTCTTCTGCAGTATGAGATTTTCCAGAGCTAGATATGCTTCAAAAGGAAGTGGCTTGCCCGTAGTTCATACAAACCTCATCCTCAATAGTGCCAACTGCTTTATACTATAACCATAATATACTAGAAGCAGTGGAGTGGTAAAGGCAGCAGCTAAAGTACTTGGCCTCTACCTCATTGTGAGATTATGAACACCAAAATCACAACCTTGATACAGAACTTGTATTGAATTAGGAGTTGCTGAGGTTCAGGGCACTATGCTCCTGTTCTCCTGGTCTGCAAGGGAGATGAGTAGCTGTGTATTGGACCATTTGCAGCTTCTAAGCAGCTTCCATGATCTGTACTATGCTCAAGGCACTATGTTTCTGTTCACCTGTGCTGCAGGGGAGATGAGCAGTGGTGTATTAGATCATTTGCAGCTTCTATGTGGCTTCCATGATCCCACCTGAGTGCACAGTATTTCTCTAGTCCATCACAGAAATAAAGGCACAAATCAGCATTGTCAATTTTATATCTAAGAGGAGCAGGTATAATGCTCTTGCCAGATTAGGGTGGAAAAATGCAACTCACAGCTAATACAACCTAGGTATCTGGGCACTGGGTGGAATGAAGCAACATTTGAGACTGTACATTCCCTTAACAGCTGTTAGATGGAGGGAAAAGTTATGATTTCCAATAGATTTCTAAAACATTTCTTTCTACCAGTCAGTGTTCTCTCCACCTTATTCAGATTCAGCTTGAACCATCTCTTTTTCATTCTGATGCTCATAATTCCCAGTCATTGGATATCTGTATTGCCTAGTACATCTTATAAGGATACATTAGAACCATACATATAACTGTGTGTTGATGAAATTTGAGCTTGTATTACAACATTACATCCCCTAGTGGATTAAGGCAGACACTGAACTTGGCCACTGAGAGTGGTACGTGAGGTGAAGCAGCTGTGCATTATGACCCCCCTGAGATAGGTCTAAAAGGCATGTACAAAGCTATAATTTTAAAATGGGTCTGTTAATCTCTAATAGTTTCCACAGGAAAGGTAGCAATACCTCACAGTCTACTTAATCAAAAGCTGCTGATAGATCTAGCAGAATCAGTATGCCTGTTTCTCTATTGTTAATAAACTTAAAGAGATCATATGGTACTATATATGATGCACTGTTCTTAAACTTGACTGAGAAGACTTCATGATATTGGTGGAAGAAAGGTGTTACTAGAGTTAATAGAGCTAGTTAGTTGCTATATTTTTAATGCTCATATACATACAATCAACAGGCACATCTACATACAAATTAATGTGCTACAATAAACCCCAGTGCTTATCACACTGCAGTTTATTGCTCCCGGGCGTGCATTTACATGTGCACCTAGGATCACAGCATGTTGAGCTGGGTCAGAGCAGCCCCTGCTAGCAGGGAGTCCAGGGGGTCAGCCTACGAGCCTGGGGCTGCTCCCTCTGGCTCAGCATGCTGCAGAAGGGTTGGCTGGGGCATGAGGGTGCTTTGGCACAGAGCTGGCTGGCAGTCAGCCCCAGCACTGAAACACCCTTGTGCCCCAGCCAGCCCCTCCAGTGTCTAGACATGCGAAGCTGTGAAGCTTTTCAGTCTGCAGCAGGATAGTACTTGTATTTACTCATATTTACAAGTACTATCCTGCTGTGGAGTAAATTAGTTTACTCCAGCCTAATGGGGCACACATGTAAACACATGACATTTACTGTGCAGCTAATTGGTCAACTGCACAGTGAACATCTTGTGTAGATGTGCCCATTGTGAGGCCAACAGGATTTTCTTGAGTTATATCTGGACTCTCTCTGCAGGAAAAAATAATGCTGTTTCTTATTGTACTCTGTGCCTGTTTTACTACGTCTTCTGATGCACTAGTAGCTATGTCATTGTTTTCCAAAGTTCACTTCTTCCCATAAGCACTTTACCTTCAGGTTTAATTTCTGGATTTTCCCTTCTCCTGTTTTTTTGTCTTTCAAAGATCACTAACTATGGAGAAATTAAAAAACCCAAAAAACAAAAACACATCATCACACAATCAGCATGTTAAACACAGCTGAGCAAAGCAGATTGCATATTCAGAGGGGGAAATAAAATATGCAGTAAATTCTGAATGCAGAGAACAAAGAAGTCAGTATGACAAACACAGTGAGAAGAGCAAAACAACCACATTCAAAATACAACCTACCAGGAAAGCAAACAGGCAACAAATATAATCAGAAAGGAAAAGTCAGGCAGGGGGCATCCAAACTCAGTGGAAACACATGAAGTCAAGAAATGCAGACTTCAGCTTCAGAAAAATGCTTAAATTAATTTTAATCTCCAAAAGCATCTTTAAGAGTAGCATTTTTTTCATCTCATTTACAATCAGTTACTATATTCAGTTCTCCAGGAAAAATCAGCACTTCCTTGGAGTTTGTTTTAGCATTTTTCCTGTTGTGCCTAAGCAGAAGAAGAATTCTGCAAACTAGATATGGGCAATAGTGAATTTTAAATATTTCTGTGACCTTAAGTTAAAGCCATAAGTATTTTTATGCTTGCAACTAAGAGGAAGAAGTCTGCACAGAGAAAAATCTGAAACTTCTGAATTAGGGAATAGATTACTACCCAAAATATACTAACATGGCTAACTATGTCTCTGATATATTACCCAGTACATGGACACTACAAAAACATCTGGAACAAGAAATATTTTACAGGTGAAATGTTATGTTATCAAAATATACACCATTTATGATCAGAAGAGTAACAAGTGCATTTGCAAATGAGTTTTAACTATTGGGGTTTTTTTTCCATTTTTAATCTCCTACTGATTTAAGTGCTTAAATTTCCCTTAAATGTTATTAATCTTTATAATTTGGTTTCTCATTCCATGTGTCAAGTAGGACCTTCCCTGGGGCAGTTGTTCATCTTGGTGGAAGTCAAGGGAATGGAAAGATAGCAGCTCACATCAGCATACAGAAACTGCCTGAGTGAAAGCATAGCACATAAGGTACTGGGACTCAGGAAACAAGGGCTCGCACTTCTGCAAATTTTCCATATATGCTCAGGTAAGTAGAAGGCAAGGTAGAATTGCACCTTAGACTTACCAAAGTAGATTGATATATGTGGCCCAAGCTTTCATGCGCTGTAAGTCATTTAACTGATCTCAGCCACAGTTTCCTTACCTGTAAACTGAATGATGGTTATCTTTTGTAATGCAGCAAGTCTTAATTCATTAAGGCTGCTTATAGACATTAAAAAAACAAAACAAAACAAAACAGCTCTTTACTTCAAGCTCAATGTGCCCCTGCGCTAAAAGCAGAGCATGCCCAAAAGAGGCATCGTATTAGTTGGACCCAACTCCCCCAGTGTCTGTATAGATTGGGTGCTTCAGCAGGTTATTGTGGTGCTTTTATCTAATAGATTGAATCAGCTATTAGATAAAAGTGCCAAAAAGCCCCACTGAAGCACCCGGTCAATACAGATGCTGCAGAGCTGGGTCGAACTAATGTGCCGCCTCTTCCTGTAAAGTGCTGTTTTGTTTTGTTTCTTCACATCTGCCAGCACCCTAATAGTTAAAATACTTTGAGTTGATCATCCAGTTGAGCAGAGTGGGGGCTGCTGGACTGCAGCCAGAGGCAGCTTGGCTCCAAGCAAGCAGAGCGCATGCCCAAGCCCCCAGGCCATATATAGCAACTC
This sequence comes from Alligator sinensis, assembly GCF_000455745.1. Classification (NCBI taxonomy): domain Eukaryota; kingdom Metazoa; phylum Chordata; order Crocodylia; family Alligatoridae; genus Alligator; species Alligator sinensis. The sequence continues at coordinate 2,822,268 of NW_005841971.1, forward strand.
GAGGCAGCTGCACCCATTGCTGGGCCTAGCCATGGGGTACCGAGCCATGCACCAGTGCCCTGAAGCCTGCAGCAGCGTAGCTAGGAGGTACAGTCCACTGCCGGCCAAGGGGGTGGGAGCCTGCTATGCCCCCAGATGTGATCAACCCAGCCCGGCTCTAACCCCCTCCCCACATTCCGGCTCCCCAGCGTCAGTCGAGAGCAGGCTGGAGCTAAGCCTGCAGGGCCCCATGCTGCCACCAGGCACCGCCAAGAAGAAGAAGCGGCGTGTGCTGTCTTCCAAGGTGTAGACCACTGGAGCTGGAGTGGTACTTCCAGCAGCAGTGGTACCTGGCAGTGTGCCAACTGACTTGGGACTTAGTCGGTCAGCACACCAACAGGTACCGCTACTGCCAGAACCACCAGTCTAGCTCCAGCATCTGTGCCTTGGAGAACAGCACCCACTGCTTCTTCTTCTTGGCGGTGCCTGGTGGCAGTGTGGGGCCCTGCAGGCTCAGCTCGAGCCCACTCAGTCAACATACACAGCATTAAGGTGCCTTAAGGTGGCTATACATCCCTTAAGGTGCCTCAACTATTCACACCTATATTTGATGCCCGCTTTATGCAGATATCAAATTTAGGCATAATTATCCTAAAATTGCCATTTTTAAGGTGCGGTAGGGGTGCATAGACCCATGTCCTTAATGCACCTTAAAAATGGCTAAAGTGCCTTAAATAGGCACATGTAGATACAGCCACTTGTATATTATATAACCAATTATAAAGATCCAAGAAACATTTCTGGATTATTTCCAGTTCACTGGTGGCACTTTTATTATGAAATGGGGAAGAGACCTATGACAGAGAAAAATTGGCAACTAAGGAGTAAATTTGGTATTTTATTTGGAGAGAATCTCAGGTCCTATGGGAGGAAGTTTGAGTTGTGTAGCACGGATTTTTTTTGTATGGGAAAAGCCTGTTGGCAGTTAATTCGGATTGCATTTTAATAGTTCTAAAAATGTGCCAAGACCCTGGAATAGGCATTCTGCTGTGAAATGTATGTTAAAATCAAAATAATCTAATGGCTGGAAAGAAGGAAGATGCCTTGTGGATTCATAGTTCCTGTGTGCTGTTATGATCCCATTTTCCAAATAGTATCTCAGAAGGGAACAGCTGGTGAGGGCAGGATTAAAAAGGGAGATGAGAACAAAGGTGCTTTTGTGTCACAATCTAACACCTATAAATAAGATTTGCATAAGGATTCAGCAACCAAACCTTCTAACTACGTTAATCTTGAGGAAGCAACCTCTTATATTTTTTTATAAATTCAATGTGTAAAAAATACTGTGAGTAATTTCAGGAAAGAAAAGAGAGATTTTACAGGGGTGTGTATTACATGCACCTCTCTACCTGCTCCAGAGAATTACAAAAGGAAATGGAGAGATGATTGAACCTGTTTTTCATCACTGTCAACATGCAGGCCATGATTTTCACAGACACCATAACTACATGGGAAGGTACCATAGTTCAGAGATCTAGCAAAATGCTTAGTTCCACTAGACAAAAAAAAAAATCTAATGGTTGTGATGTCATTGAGAAAAGTGGTGATGGTGTAAATGTTCCCTTATATTGGGGTACTCAACCCCCATCCTGCAGGCCAGTTCCAGGCACATGGGATTCCTCACAGGTCTGAAAATTTAGCTGTTGGGGAGCACTGGTACTACTCTCCAGCTGCCAAATTTCTGGAACTGTAGAGAGTCCCCAGCTCTGTGGATTATATCAGGCGCCCAATCCCAGCATGTGAACCTGGGTGGGGGCAGCGCTGGACCCAAGGGCCCAATCCAGTCCAGAGAGTGAACCCATGCCACTCATCCATGGGGCCAGAAGTTTGAGCACCACTGCCTTATCTCACAGCATTTTAATCATACTGCTGCATTAAAATGAGACAAAGTGAACTGTAATTCTACTAAAAGCTTGTTGCCAAGGGGTGGAAAGGTTTAAACACAACCAACGCCTCGGTTCAGTAACAAACTCCGAAAAAACCCAGAACAGAAAGTGGCAATTATTACCTTATGTTCCAGTTTTAATCTTTAATTATAGGATGGATTTCTAATGATGGGGAACATTCTGGATAAAAGTGTGGTAGATGGAAGAAAACATTCCCAGTAATTACAGACCCTTATATACTGGTGACAGCAGTTCCAAAACTGCTTAAGAAAATGCCATCACAATGTTTGTTTTTGTGGAATAAAATAATACTTTAAATTTGTTACAGTTTCCAGTTTAATGGAAACATCTAAGTGCATTAGCACTGTAGTTATATTATAGTATTATCTGGTACTTGTTAGGACCGAAACCCAAATTGTCCAAGGAGAGCTTACTAAAATGGGGGTTGCAGTCCTGATCAGAGCTTTGGGTATGTCACTGTGGTACTAGTAAAAAATATTTAAAAATTTATTTACAAGTTGATTTGTAATTCAATATGTAAAACTAGTGGGAACTAGTGTTGGATATGGGGGGAAAAAGAAGGGACAAGAACTCAAAGTTATTGGCAAAACATTTAATGGGCAAAGTCATAATAAAACAACTAAACTATCTTTCAAGATGATTGCTACCACCTATGCACATGAACTTTTCTACACTTTCTTACTAGTCAAACCACACTGTGGGGAAAAAACAAGAACATAAACCTAGAGTTCAGATTGTTTCTTCTCCATTAGTTATACAGTTGAAATTACTACATCAAAGGAAGTGAAATATACCTTTCCTGTACTCCCTGCATTACTATACAAAAAAGCTATATTGGAAAAACATGATGAAGAATGCAAAAATCAAGTACTTCAAAGTTAGGAAATGCCAGAACTAAGATTGATGGTTCAAACTTAATTCAACGCTCTTTTGCATATGAGTGATATAACTTCGTCATCATGGGGGACCTGAACTTTCCAGACATCTGCTGGGAAGAGCAGCCAGCCAGGTCTGACCACTCACGTAGGTTCCTAGCCGAGATACAGGACCTCCATCTAACTCAGGAGGTACACAGCCCCAACAGGGGAGACGCCCTGTTGGATCTGGTGCTGGCCACAGGCGATGACCTTGTGAGGGGGCTGCGGGTGCTCAACCACGTGGGTGACAGCGATCATCGCCTGCTGGAATTCACCATCCAGCGCAAGGTGGCAAAAGCCAGCAGCAAGGCAGCAACCCTGGACTTCAGGAGGGCGGATTTCAATGAGGTAAGAAGAATAGTTGGGGAAGTACTGAGGTCCCGGAGGAGAGGGGAGTCGGATGTCCAAGAGGAGTGGTCGATCCTTAAGGAGATGATCCTCCATGCCCAAAGGGAGGTAATCCCAACAAGGATCAAAGGGGGCAAGAGGGCGCAAAAGCCCCCATGACTCACCAAAAGCATACGGGAACATCTCCTGGCTAAAAGGGAGATGTATACCCAATGGAAGGGAGGGGCCATCACCAGGGAAGACTATACCTCAGTAGCTTGGGGCTGCAGGGGGGCAGTTAGGAAAACAAAGGCAGAGATGGAACTGGGACTAGTTACCCGGATTAAGGACAACAAGAAGTCCTTTTTTAAATACATAGGGGGCAAAAAGAAGGTACCCGGTAACGTGGGGCCTCTGCAAGACACGCTAGGAAATCTGGTTGTCGCACCAGACAACAAGGCTAACCTATTTAATGATTTCTTTGCCTCCATTTTCCTCAACAGGGACCAGATCAGCCCGTCCGCCGGGACCCCCTCAGGCCCCAGAGGAGGCGCACCCAGGCCCAGGGTCAGTGAGGATCTAGTCAGGGAACTTCTGGAGGGACTGGACATATTTAAATCAGCAGGTCCTGACGACCTCCACCCCAGAGTGCTGAGGGAATTAGCAGAGGTCATTGCGGGACCCCTGGCACCATTTTACGAGCACTTGTGGTGCTCTGGTGTGGTGCTAGAGGACTGGAAAAGGGCCAATGTGGTTCCCATTTTCAAAAAAGGAAGGAAGGAGGACCCAGAGAACTATAGGCCAGTTAGTCTTACCTTGATCCTGGGTAAGCTTTTTGACAGAGTTATCCTGGCGCATGTCCACGAGGGGCCAGCAGGGGAGGTTATGCTCAGGGGCAATCAACACGGGTTCATTAGAGGCGGGTCCTGTCAGACCAACCTGGTGGCCTTCTATGACCAGGTCACAAAATCCTTAGA
>NW_005841971.1:2826826-2847684 GCF_000455745.1 Alligator sinensis
GTCAGTGCAGAGGCAGAAAAGGATCTTGGAATCATTATTGATGCCAAAATGAACATGGGCCGACAGTGTGGGGACACGGTCAGGAAGGCTAACCGCACCTTGTCATGCATCCACAGATGCATCTCAAGCAGGTCCAAGGAGGTGATCCTCCCCCTCTACGCGGCACTGGTCAGGCTGCAGTTGGAGTACTGCATCCAGTTCTGGGCGCCGCACTTCAGGAGGAATGTGGACAGCATTGAGAGAGTCCAGAGGAGGGCCACCCACCCAGGGACAGCAGGGCAGGCCCTAAGAGGAGAGGGTAAGGGACCGGAACCTGTTCAGCCTCCAGAAGAGAAGGCTGAGGGGGGATCTAGTGGCCTGTTACAAACTAGTCAGGGGGACCAGCAGGCACTGGGGGGGTCCCTGTTCCCCCTGAGCACTACCAGGAGTGACTAGAAATAACGGCCACAAGCTGGCAGAGGGTAGATTCAGACTAGGCATCAGGAAGCACTACTTCACAGTCAGGGTGGCTAGGATCTGGAACCAACTTTCAAGAGAAGTTGTGCTGGCTTCTACCCTGGGGGTCTTTAAGAGGAGGCTGGATGAACACCTTGCTGGGGTTGTTTGACCCCAGTGCTCTTTCCTGCCATGGCAGGGGGTCGGACTTGATGATCTGTCAAGGTCCCTTCTGACCCTACCAACTATGAAACTATGAAACTACAATTACATGATCAATAACTATATTCTCAGTGGAACCTTTAGCTCATTGAGTGTACAGAAAGAACAATGCTCAGGTGATGAGCAGCTACCCAATATTCTGTTTTCTCTTGTCTTCAATAAATGCCTGTCTTATTTACTAAACACTTTTCCAAACGCTGTTTGCAGACAGAATTATTAATTTATTCATGGGATTTTCTGTGGCGCACGCTCATCATTATCTTAGTGTTTCACAAATATCAATAGATATTTATTTTTAATTTATTTTTACAATGTCTTCCTGAGGTAAGGGTATGGTATCCCCAATTTACAGATAGGAAACATAGGCAAAAACAGATTAAGGTCAAAAGTTTCCACAGATTTTTGGATGCTCAGTTGAGATAGTTAGGTTGAGATAGTTGGTTTAGCATTATATGGACTTTTATAGCTGGGAGGCTATGCTAGCTGAACAGTGAGGGAAAGTTTTCCTTCTTAAAGGGGCAGAGGTTTGCTTCCCCATTATGCTTATGTTGTAGCTCAGGGGCTTATGGTTTATGTTATAGTTACACCAGTAGTTTGGGTTAGGGCCGTAGGGGTGGCATACGGAGGTCCCATTAGTGCCCGACGGACACATGATTACCTTGAACCCTACCAGGGACAGGGTCAAGGTTCAAGTGACTATTAAACCCGGAGCAGGCATAGAGTGAGGCCATAGAGCCAGACAGGGGACAGGGGCCTGGTGCCTGAGAGGGACATGACCAGACAGGGGACAGGGGCTCAGTGTCTGAAAGGGCTAGACCAGAGCTAGTGCCTCAAAGCCAGGTCCAATACAGTGGGCCTGGGTTAGAAGGCCTAGCTGAGAGTAAAGGGGTAGAGGCCAAGGAGGCCAAAGCCCCAACAAGGAAACAACATTACAATAACACCTGCGAGGCCTGGGGCATGGTATAGGGGAGGACTGGAGCCATGCAATTAACCACTAAGACTTTTGGTGCCCTGCAGTGGCACAGCCCTAAAGAGGCCCAGTCCAGGCCCAGACCCCCAGTGGGGATCCAGTAGGACTGAGGCCTATGCAAAGGCCTGTGGCCAGCTTCCCTATTATTTATATTATTCTATCAAGGTGTGGCAGGTAAGAAAAGAAGGTGCCATAGGGGCAGTGCGGGGCATGGTCATGGTGGAGCCACCAGGGGGCATTATAGCCACCCCTGGGACTCCAACATGCTACAGCCAACCTATTTCAGCCCTTGCCTTGGCCCTAGGTCATTGTCCCTTGTCTTCTTGCCCAGCCAGTTCCAGTTTCTTGATGCTGATTCCACATTTGATCTCTTTCTCCTTGATGCCTTGGCCACCAGTCCAGTCCCAACAACTGTTTCCTATCCCCAGAGTGTCCCAATTCCAATCTCCCTTCTGAAGCTCCTCATTCACTTGCAGGATCTCCTCCAAGATCCTTGTTCCCAGTCTCTTTGTCCAGCTAATCCTGGTCCTAGTTAGATACTTTTTACCAACTTTGCCCTGTCTAACTTGTTTTCAGTTCCAGTCTGACCCACAACTCCTCATTTGATCTCAGTTCCCTCATTTCACTCCAGAACTCACAGTCCCTGCCCCCCTCAAATCCTTATGTCTTCCCCAAACCAGGTTCTTCCCCTTCAGCTTTTTAGTGTGTAGACCTAGTTTCTGCCATTGCTTGTCTCCCTATCTTGATCGCTAACTCCAGCACAATTTGCAAGCCTTGCTCTCCTCTGCATTTGAATTGGGTAGCTTCCTCCTCCATGCTGTCAAGGACCAGCCAGGGCAGGGGTGGGCAAAATACGGCCCACAGGCTGGATCTGGCCTGCAAGGCCATTCTATCTGGCCCACCAGGGCCCTAAAAAATTTAGAAAATTAATATTTATTTGCCCTTGGTTCTTGTAAAAAAATGACAGGAACCAAGGGCAGCAGGAACCCAGGGGAAGCCCCAGTGGGCTCCACAACAGCAGGGCCCGCCCAGCCCCACTCCCCCAGCCGGAAGCCCCAGCAGGGGCTTCTGGCCTGGAAGCACGTGGCTGCCCTGGTGGCGCCAGAACTGTAGGTAAGGGGGGAGGGGGGGAGGGCAGAGGAGGACCCCGGGCAGGGAAGGAGCCTGGGGAAAAGTGGCCCAGGGAAAAGCTGAGTGCAAGCAGGGGGAAAGCGGCCCCTCGCCTGTCCCATGGCTGGCATCCCGCACTGCAGCTTCTCAGAGCCCGCATGGGGCTGCCTGTGCCTGCTCTGGACACCCCTGCAGGCTGTGAGCAGCTGCAGCAGGGAGCGCCAGCAACGGCGTGGGCAAGGGGCTGCTTCCCCCCTCCCCCTGCACTCAGCACCACCTTGTAACCCGGCCCCACTGCCATCTTGGGCCCCATGCCAGCTCTGGGCTCGCCCGTCAGGGCTGAGAGTGATGACAGCAACTGTGGCCCCCCCACTTGCTGCACCGGGCAGTGTTTGCCACTGTCGCCTCTGGGTTGCCCGGCGCACAAGCTCCTGGTGGGCAGCAGCAGCCAACACTGCCTGGCGTGGCACGCGGGGGGGCCACAGCTGCTGGAGCCAGCTTGGAGCCCAGGCTGGCAGCGGGGCCGGGTTACAAGCTGGTGCTGAACACGGAAAAAAGTGTCCCTTCGCTTGCCCCATGGCCAGCACCCCACACTGTAGCCACTTGCAGCCTGGGTGGGGCTGCCCGTGCCTGCTCCAAACAGCCCTGCGTGGGCTGCAAGTGCCTGCAACAGGGAGCACCAGCCATGGGGTGGGCGAGGGGCCGCTTTTCCCTGCGCTCAGCACCAGCTTCTTCCCTGCCAGCAAGCAGGGGTCGGGGCTGTGCCCCGCCTGTACCGCGGGATTGGGGGGCATTGGGTGTGAGTGGGTGTGGGAGCCCTGGGACATTGGTCCCAAGACATTGGGACATTGGTCCGAAGATGGTGACCAGGGGGCAGGGCACTTGTCAAGGGGTAGGGCTACCCATGTGGCCCCTGACAGCCTGCCAAAACTGGGTAAGCAGCCCTACACCCAAAATAATTGCCCGCCCCTGAGCCAGGGAGTCAGTGAGAGTACAGAAGCTAATGTCCCTAATTCAGCTCAGGTTCCTAGATCCAGGCTTGAAGCTGAACACACAGCATAGCTCACAGCAGGCCATGACTGTAATTGCAGGAAAAGCCAGGCTTAGCTTCAGGCTGAAGCATGCTCAATGCAAACAAAATGTTTAAGGGATTTGGCTTCAGATGTTTTAAGGCACTACTGAACATATGGAAGCTGATATTCTTCAAAGGTTTATGCCTTGACCAAATATGGGCAGATTTTCTCAAAGATAGCACCCTTGACAGAAAGATCACCTCTACCAAATCTCAAACCCCTCTTATAAAGAGCAGAGGAGCTAGACTCTTTCAAAGAATGGACCCCACAAATTTTTACCAGGGCCAGTAAGGAAAACCTCAAAACCATTCAAAAAGAGAGCCTGAGGCAGACAAAGAAGTGTGGAAAACTTCAGACTTCAGCTTTAACAGTTAAACTTTGACATTAAAAGCAAATAAAGCACAAGGTCCTGTAAAAGAAAAGTGTTGTGAGCCCTTAATAACAGGCAGTGCTACCAGCTCTGCTTATCACAGCAACTAGAAATCTCAAACTGAAAATTATTAAAAAAAAAATCTAATGGAATATAAAGAATGGAAAACTAACAAGGAAAGAAAGTATGGGAAAAATTTAGGAAAACATGTACCATATATCTGCAGTGTAACTTATGGAATTAAAAGAGAATGGATAGTTTTGTGGTTAAGGTAAATGGACAGAAAATCTGGGTTTGGTTCATGGCTCTGCCGCAGGCTATCCATGTGACCTTAGGCAAGTCTCTTGATCTTCCTCTGCCTCAGTTTCTTTATTTGTAACATGTAGATAATTCTCATTTATCTGTTGTTTATCTTGTCTATTTAGGTTGTAATTCTTTTTAGGTCATCAACTACCTCTATTTGCATATACAGCGTCTAATATCATGGGCTCTGATCTTCATTAGATTCTTCATTAAGTGCCACCATATATCACAGAAATGCGCTGTTAAAAAATGTTGTAAAACTCTGAAGAAAAATAGTCCACACTAAGATCACTATTTGCTCTCACAGCAGCACAGAGGACATGAAACAGAAGACAAAACAAATAAACATTAATTTTAGTAAAACCAGTCAGAAATTGAAAATTAAAAGATTAACACACAACCCCCTCAACTTCTTAGATGAACATTTCTCTTTGGGAAACTAAATTCTGATTTGACAATCTGGGTCATAACAACAAGGTGACCAGTATTTTTTACTTCAAAAGAAAGATTCTGAATATTTTGTGCCTTGTTAGATTTTTTTCCTCTCAAATTTCCCACTGTTCTAACTCCTCCAGTGGTAGCAGTGTTGAAATTATTAGTGTAGAGGACCCACTGACTTTTTTTTTTTTTGGTAAATCCACTTCAGAGCAAGTCTAAATGATAATGGTTGAAATGCCAGCTGCTACAGGGGTCTAATAAAAGATATCAGATTTACCCAAAGAACCTTGAACAGCTACAGGCACCTTTCCTATGCTAGAATTTCCACTCTCCCTACAAGGAAAATTGAGAGATTTTTTTTTGCATAGGCCCAGCCATTGAGACACTGATTTAATTAAGAGCAATCTACACAGCAACTGCTCTGCTGATAGTCTATTGTAGACTGTCCTTTGTTTTATCTTCCTCTGCCTGTCTCAGTTGCAATAGATGAGACCTACTGTCAGTGTGATCTGGGAACCTGATATTTAGGAAAGGAATTACAACCATCTCAGCACCTACTTTAATCCTACATCTCTCCTCTTTGATCTCTTCAGTTAACTAATTAAGAAAGCTGAATCAGCACTCTGTCAGAGTAAGTTATGCTTCAGCATTTTGTTATGGCCTCAGGAAAATGTCGAAAATATTTATTCTGTCAAATTACATTCAATAAAAAGTATCACCTATAACACTTTAGGATGTATAACATTTAATTGAATACATAAAAAAGTATGTTACTGTTATGAATTGCTTTTCCCCATTCATTCTGTGTTTCTTATCTTAAAATGAATCAACAAAGGTTTGCAACTCCTGACATCACTTACAAAGGAAATAAGAGTGCTCCTCCCTTCTACTCAAGATGAATAGCCTTTTAAGGTTCCTGATGAATTAGATTCCTGAATGATGCAATTTAGAGGCAGGAGAAGCTCTTAATATCTGGGAAAGAAAAAAAGCTGTGGGAGAAAAATTCAGTAGAGTGACTGTTGATTTGAGATCAGAACTGGACTCGTGTATTGCAACTCAATAAAGATACTTTACCCAGCTTTATTTGAAAGGCAGCTTCACAGGATGAACGGAAATAGGGATATACATATTCTGAGCCTGATAAGCTCCTCTGATACAAGACATGTGCATTTAGTTGAAGTCTTGAAATACCTCAGTAGGGGGGGGGAAGGTAAAAAAAAAGTGCCAAATCCATATCTTCCTATTGAACAAAAATAATGATTTTAAGCTGTACTTTTATGCAGGACTATATGTGGTATACATCTTAAAAAACCAGTCCGCAATGAAAATACGGTTTATGTAAGGATCTGAAATACAAATCTTAAGGTAGAGTAAAAAATAATTTAATTAGCAGCATGAAGTATTGTCTGGACAATCTCAGGAAAGAAGTTCTAATGCAGACAGCTCACAGTGCTACTTCTTTTCTGAAGGAAGTCACTGCTAATCAAAAGGTCATTCCAAAGAGATGAAATAATTTCCCTACTGTCACTAAAAAAATGCAAAGGGAATTCAGTGCAAGACATGTATTTCTAGAGCTCAGGAGGATGCTAATATTTGATGCATGTCCTATTCTATTATATTCATAGGAATATTATAGTAAAACAGACATGAAATCAAGAGCAATTTTTTTCTTGCAATATTTTCATAAACAGTCCCATTGATTGGGAAGGACATGTCTACACTAGAATCTCCATCGTAGTTTATTGTTGATACCAATGGTATGAGCTCTAAAATAGACAAGCCACTTTGTATTACAGTGTGAAACCACACAGCACTAAATTGCTGGCAGGTGCCTTATCTTAACCCCCTTTCACCCTCTGAATTTGTCGCCAAGTGCAAAAGAAAAACCCCAATGATATCCTATACAAATGAAATAAAGCACAGATTCCAATGCTTTAAAAACATTTAGAATTCTTCCTCATATGGCAGGGTTAGGGGAAAAAAATCTCTGAAATTATTAAGCTATAAACTCAGGAAAGTTTATAATCCTTCCAAATCTGTATTCTCCTATAGTTGATAAAATGGATTGGCAGGATTTTGTGTATATTTTGTCCTCTGACTTTCTAGGAAAAAAACAGCATCTTCCCAAGGCTGCCAAAAAGCTTTTGGTTTAGAACTGTATCTAATGACTATGAGGATGGGTCTTACTGTTGACATTCTAGTTTCTGGCCACATGTGACTTAAATTTAGAAATCAATGCATGTGTTACATGATGCAGTTACATGTGAAACTCCCATCTTGGAGCCTTAAGCCTTGGCCTAACAAACAGTGACCTTTGCACTGATAATCATTGAGGAAGCCCTGGAAGGCAGACTCCTAGCTGATGAGTCACTCTTCCACAATTTGGTTGCTTTATCATTTTCTGATGCAGCTGATGGGAAGATATTTTCTGCAGTTCCCAGCATGTTGCCTTGCTTGATAGAAACAATGATCTACAAGGATTTCCTGAGGAACTGCCCTGTGTAGCATGAGAGTTTTCTCCCTACCTAACTGCCACCAGAGTGTTTGTCACATTCCTGCCCCTTCACATACAGCCTTCAGGCAGTGGGGGGGGGGGTCCCTCAAAAGATGTTCATGAGGAAAGTAAGCAATCCTAAGGCAAGGCATCAGTAGTAAACTGAAAGTGTGGGCACAGCCAGACTAAGGCAATCCAATGGCCTAAACATGTAATAGCAAAGGGATCTCAACTGGCCAGAGCTTTCACTAGAATGGTGGTTGTAAGGTCCCTTCTCTTCCCAGGGATGCCATTGCATAGTGTCACCTTCTTCCCTAATGACAGCTACAAGGGCCTCTTTTTGCCCTTCAGAACAAAAAGAGTTAGCAGTTTGAAGCGATGGGCAATGGACTGGTGCCACCTTATGGGGGGCACGTGCACCCCCAGCGACCAGTCAGCAACTGAGAGGGGGTCCCTCCACGGCCAATCTCGCTGACCGGAAAGCAGCCACAGTGCTCCTGGAAGCGGCTGCGGCACTCCCAGAAGTGGCTGAGGTGCTCTCACTCCCTGGCCAGCACTCACAGGGGGGTCACCAGTGCTCCTGCATGTGCCCCCTGACCATCGCCTAAGCAGGGAGCACCACCTGTCAGGGGGTGCACCAGCACTCTCAGGGGGTGTATGTGAACCCCCGTGCACCCTCTATGTGTCACCGCTGTAAGAGTAGCCCTAACAGCTGGGGAGTAGCTGCTTGATAGGTGGACTAAACCCATTGCATGCTTTTCCTCTCCATCACAGAGTCCTCTGCTGTGGAGGGGTAGGTAGACCCCACCCCAAAGCAACAGGTTTGGGGTTAACTTCCTATTGTGATGAATGGAGTGTTCTTTGGTCTTGCAGCTGCTGTTTCAAGCTCTCTGCAGATGTCACCATATCAGTTAAACACCGGTCACATTTTTCAAGCATCTGTTTACAAGTTTTTTGAAAGGAAGTCCATAAATTTAATCTCATCATATGACTCCAGAAATGAGGGCTCAAGGCAAAGGCATAAAATGTCTGCCCTTTAGTAGAATGAACTGTTACAATCATTCTGTGTGATCTCCTGTATATATGGACAGAAGGATTTCAGAAATTGTTTTCTGCATAAAGGGTATAACTTTTGGCTGAGCTACAGTATGTCTTCCAGGAAGACAAGCTGCTTTTGGAAAGAGATTCAATATGACTTGAGGAATGAAAGGAATTTTAGTTTTGTTGTGCATCTCACTTATGTCCTTTATTCTGTCTTCTTTTTTGCATTTCCCAGAAGCCTTATAGACAGCTGCTTTTAAGGGGTGTTAACTACCAGTAAATCATGCTAGTGTGGCTCTGGGATCTGCTCAGAACAGGGAGCAGTAGTACTGAAATACCCTCCATCCTCTTCTTTGGCTAGGGACAGAAATTACACATAAACCAGTATAAGTGATCAGAAACTGGTTCAAATCTGTACCACAACAGAAGTTCAGTGCATATAAACCACTTCCAAAATGCCCAAAACCAGTTTAAGATAAACCTGGATGGATGTAGTATCAGACTTACCTGATTTAGGTGAATCAGTTTATTGAAATTCTGTCCCAGATCCTCATGTTATTTGTTTTACAGTGGTGTCCAAAAGCCCAAACCAGGACTGGGGTCCTAATGTGGTAGGCACTATGAATGCTTATAGATGTGCTGGACGTCTACTCTGATACACTGTATAACAGCACATTGGAGCAGACTCAATTAATCGAGTCTGCTGGAATGTACTAATTAGCATGCTCTAGCAGCCACAGCGTCTCATGTATTCAGCGTCACTTTGCTTCAAAATGGCAGCAGGGCTGCTTTAACTAAAGCTCATCAAGCAAGCTTTAGTTAAAACTGTCCCACCCACAATTTTGAGGCGTGGGGTGTTGAGTACATAAGACATTGCAGGCGCTTTAATGAAAGCAGCTCCTAGGAGCCCTGCCACTCACTCGCAGAACACGTGTAAAGATGCCCTATAAGAATAAACTAAATATAGTCCCTGCCTCAAACCATTGGCAATCCAAGAGGTTACAACCTATGGGCATGTCTACCCACATGTCACTGCTGAGACTTCAGTTTGTGTAGGCATATCTGAACGCAAGCACTGAACTCAGCACAGATGGCCGAACCAATCTAAGAACATGGGCAAGCAACCCAGGCATTTAGCCTGCACTGAACTCCATGCTACCACAGATCATAGATATATATGTAGCAGTAGATAAGCTACTTATTTTTAGAGATGTACTTCATTCACAGTTTAAAGGATTTTGCGGAAACCGCAACATCTGGGATTGTCTACAAAATTCACAAAATCTGCAAAATCAACAGCAAAAAAAAAAAAAAAAGCTTAATCAAAATCAGTGGGACCCAGCAGTCCTCACTGCCAGGAGGAGAAGGCGCCGGCTGGCAGAACAGCACAAAAGGCAGCTAGCAGACAAGATGGTGGCTTCCCCTTTGTCCCTCCTCTCCCCACTGGGGCCTCTCTGCCAATCAGCAGAGAGGCAGGACTGCATGACGGGTAGCCAGCAATTAAGATGGCAGCCACATGAAGGGTAGCCAGTATGAAGGGTAATCAGCAATCAAGATGGTGGCCACACCTTCATCCATCCTCTCTCCCCCAGGGACCTCTCCGCCAACTGGCACCAAGAGGCAGGGCTGCACAAAGGGCAACCAGCCATCAAGATGGCAGCTGCCCCCTTGTCCCTCTTCCCCCTGCACCTGCACCCCCGACCTTTCTGCTAATCAGCACCAAGGAGCAGGGCTGCTGTGAAATGCCCGCGGGATCAGCTCTGTGCTCCACAAGTGGGCCATGAAAAACTATTTGTCTCACTGCAGTTTAGGCAGGTCCCTAGTCATTTTAAAGCCAACTTAAATATAAATATATAAGCGGCAGAATTTGGGCTATATGCAGGTTATATACACACACATATGTATAAATGCTCTGACCCACAACTCCCACATGTACAAATCCTTGTTCCTGAGCAGACTTTATTAAAGAAAAGACTGCTTGAATATCACCACTGCAGCTGTAATTTCACTGAAAAATAAGGAAAAAAATTCCCATGTATAGACAGACTTGTTGCTAGTCAAAATTTACCCTGACACCCTTCATAGTTGGCAGGAAGTGGTAAAGTCTATTTAACGAAAATGACGTTATTTTTTCAAATATAAAAAAATATCTGAGAAAAACATGTGGTCTAGCCTCATCCTTTTTTTTTTAATGATCTCAAATTCACCAGTGATATATATTAGAATGTATGTATATAAAATGTATTTTAAGAATTGTATTTCAATCTGTACTGTATTTCACCCACAAGTACTTTATTATTACATGTCACTTTTACATACAATACTCCATTTTCATAGGGTCAATTAAATCATCCTGTAATAATATTGCCAATCAAGTAATCAGAGAAAACTACAAAATTTTACTATGATTACTCACTATGTTAACCATAAGCAGGTAGGATTCATAACTCAAACTACAACAACACGCCCAGAGTAGTTTCTTACACAGCTTTGGTCTCTTTTAGTGGATTCTTTTATTCACTGGTAGTTTCTTCAGTGACTAAACTCAAAGTACTGACCTTTTGCCAAGATAAATCAACAGTCCTGATGGCATCTCTACTTCAGCCAACTTTTCTATCAAAACTTCCTGTTTCTTTTTATAGGGGTTCCATCTTATCCCTATTGAGTGTGAGCTAATAAGATCCACCTGGTGTTGCTACTAGAGTGAGTCAATAGAGTAACACTGTATTTTTCGCCTTGTATTTGTAATATGCTATTTCCCTTTAGAGACAGGGAAACCCCTCGCTACAGTACCCTGGAAGCAGGGTATCTGGCCTTCATGTTACAAAAGGAATATTTTTGCAAATGATATATGAAGGAATATCAGTCTGTGATGCACATTCTTTGGTTAGGAATTGTTATAATACATTATCTAGATAAATGGAATGCTTTCATTTGATCATTTGGTATGTTTCTCCCATTATGATTTAAATAAGTCTTAAAATGATTTTTCTTTGCATTTATTGTAGAATTTGCTAATTTTTGGATATGGACTATAAAAACTCTCAAGTCCACAGCCTCAGCTCCAAGTTTTAGTGAGAATCCACACTGCTATCACAATAGATTAAACTCCACAACATTAACAAAACTGTGTCTTTTTTGCAACCATGTGCATTTATGCCGCAAGACATCAGTAGCTAAGGGATTTGTCTGAGATGTTAAGCTGAACGGACACATTTCTTCATAGCTGCGGTAATTATGAACACTATGGAAAGGCTTTAGCCAATAACAGCCCAGAAGAATCAAATGCTGTTCTCTTGGAAACTACACTGAATTTTGTATTGACACTTCAAGTGTGCAGTCATCTTGTTCCAATGCTGCAAAACCAGTCACTCATTTATTTACTGAAGGGAAAAATCATTCATTTAGAAGACCTTTACACAATCCTTTACACTGTATAAGCACTGCTTTTGGCTCGCTAAAAGGTGGACAACACATAAGTTACATACAAGGACCCCACAGACAGACTGTTGCTTCATGTACCAGAGAGGAAGTTACTGGTGGACTAGACCTATGCTCATATGGATTTACTAGTTCAAATCCCCCCATGGGTATTAAAAAAGGTACTAAAAATGTCAAAGCTATACTATCAGCATAATCAGAAATGAATTACAGTATGATTCACAAAGGAATTGGCAAGTGAATTTAACTGTCACACCCGCTAAGCCCTATCTGTTTACTTTATGTCCCACCCCAAAGAAAACCTACAAAAACAGTGGTCCCAATATTGCAAACACCCACAAGATTGAAAGTTTTGGGGTTTTTTTTTTTATTGTGCTTTGTCTGGTTGTAATGGGGTCCCTACCCCATTACTAAGAGGAAGAGGGTGCCCAGAGTCAGCTGACTGGCCCCAGCTTCTTGAACAGATTTATGATGGCAAAGGGGCCTTAAATAAAATAGCCACCTGCCCCAGGTGCAGGCGGTGATTTACAGGCCTGGGGTGGAAGTGGAGAGTCAGATGACCCAGGAAAAGACTCATATGCCCAGGGCCTTGCTCAGAGAGGGGAGTCTGGTCAGAGGAGGGAGAGCCCCAGGGAAGAGCCAGTCTGAGCTGTTTATAAAGGTAGGACTCTGTACCCCAAGCAGCAACAGTTTAACATCTCAAGCCTTTGTAGTAGTGCTACTGCATAGTGAAATTAACCCCAGGAGGGGAACCTTTTGTTTTAGGAGTGGATGCTCATGTTTTTAGCTTGCATTTAAACCTGAGGATCAGATATGGCTGAAAAAGTAGGACTGGAGGCCACTAGAGTGCTGCAGGGGCACCCAACACAGAGCACTTCCATGGCCTGAAGCCCAGTGAGCTACATGACAGCAGAAGCCCAAATGCTTCAGGAGATTGGTTGCTTGTCAGATTGTTGCCCTGTGGGGTCAGGCCAACTCTCAGGATCTCAATATTGCGCTGTTAGACAGGAGGGTGTGACACAATTGCACATATACAAACACACAAATCAATTAGGGGGGCAGATAAGTGGTAGCAAAGAGGAGACAGCCAGGAAAGAAACTGAGGCAGAAACCTGGTTGCTTAGGGGAAAAGGAGCTCAGGACAGGTACTGGAGGTGGCAGTGAGCCAGAAGAAGGAGTGGGAGAAATGAGACAGAGGTTAGAGGGGCGAGGAGTAGAGATTGAAGTAGGGCCAAACCATAGTAAAGCAAAACCCAACTTAGGGGTCCAAATAACAGTTGTATTAAACAGCCCCACTACACAGCCCCATGAAGTTATTGGTTCACACACGCACACAAGCACTCACAATGGCAGCAGGAGAAAGAGACTTAGTGAAAGTGCTGGAGTCTAGATGGGGAAGAGAAGCAGAGTCCAAGTCCTTGATTGAAGAGGGGGTGGGGAGTGATAGCTACCTATCCAGGCTGGAAAGGGGTCCTTGTCCAGAGAGGGGTAGCCAGCAGGGCCTCTGGGTGGATAGGTGGTGTGGCATGGTGCTGGTCCAGATGGAGAGGGCATCCCAAGGAGTCAGTCTTCACTTCCCCTTTTTATGGGGCAGACTACCTCTGATCTCCTATGGGGAGGGCCTGTCCAGGCAAAGTTAGTCCTGTCCCAGAGGGCTCCAGGTGTTCTTACTGAGCATGTGCAGCCAGGCACAATGGTGGGTTGCCTCATCTTTTGTTTCTTGAATGCTGAGGGTGGTTCCAAGGGCTGGGTGGTTGGTCCAGGTATTGGTGTTGATGGTTCGGTCATTCAGAGGGAGCTATTTTTAGACCTACTGCCATTGTCTCTCAAGCACCCTCTTTCATCCCCATTCATTCAGGAACCAAGTTACATAGGAGGGGTAGGTGTGAGTCATGCGTTACACAACCGGGCCTGGGGACAGGATGGAGATTTGACAAACAAAAATGAAACTCGACATGACTTATGCTAACTTACATATGTAGGCCTAAATCATATAGTACCAGTAAAACAGTAATATAGAACTGTAACAATCAATATAAACATAATAATTATGCAATATAAAGAAGGAGAAAAAACAAAACAAATACAACTTGCTACCAAAATAAAATGCTGAAGCTTATCCCATGTCTTACCTCACTTATACTTATCTATAGGGAATAGAAAGGGAAAGAAAAAGTCAGAAATTGTTGGGGAAGGGGAGGGAATGCATTTTAAAAGGAAAAAAAAAAAGAAAAATTTGGGGCTTTGGTACAAGATAACTAAGCACCTAGCAGTGAAGACATGGGGAGGCGCAAGCCCAAAGCCAGCAGAGACCAAAACCAGGGGGCTGAGGGGCCCAAAGCCCGCAAGGGGCAAGTTGGGGTCTGGGAGCCTGGGGTTCTGATACCTTGGGCAGAAAAACTCAGCTAGATTAAAGTGGTCCAAGGCCTGGGGTGGGGCCTCAGCGCAGAAAAGGACCTACCCCCAAAACCCATTTCTGCCCCCTAGGGGCTGACTTCCTATGAAATTATAACATCAGGGCATATCAGGTGAGATAATGGAGTGGGTGAACCCTGAGAGGCCAGAGGGGTAATGAGGTAGGGGCTGGGAGAGGAGATCTTGCCACTCTGGTAACCAGCCACGTTACATTTGTCCATCACATAATAAGATCAATATTTGATTTATGTCCAATAAACAGCTTCTGATTCTACCATCATTTCATAGTTTCATCTTGGCTTCCTTGCAATATTTCGATTATCCCTTAATCCAGAGATCTGCAACATTTTTGGGCAGAATGCC
Organism: Alligator sinensis; assembly: GCF_000455745.1. Classification (NCBI taxonomy): domain Eukaryota; kingdom Metazoa; phylum Chordata; order Crocodylia; family Alligatoridae; genus Alligator; species Alligator sinensis. The sequence continues at coordinate 2,841,502 of NW_005841971.1, forward strand.
AAAAACACCAGCAACCTTGACTTGTAAGATGTTGGCATGCCAGGGGCGGACAGCAGGGGTGATCCTTGCTGGGGGCCCAGGTTTTGTTGTGGCAGTGCAGCCCTGTTTCCTTCCCTGCCATCCACCCCAAGGTGCGCAAGCACCCATGCCCAGCAACCAGCTGGCCCGGGGCTCTGCCACACCTCAGTACAGCTGTTTGCAGTCTCCCAGCTGCTTGCCACACAGGTTTGGGCTCTGGACAGGCTACAGGCCCAGGCTGCGTATAGCAGATGGAGGGGAGGCTGCAAGCAGCTGCACGGGTCCGTGGAGCAGAGCTGACCCTAGGAGGGGTGCGGGACCTGGGGCATATCAGCCTGTGTGGGGCCCCCTTAACACTGTGTGGGGCTGTGGTACCCCTGCAAAAGGGGGGGCAGCCTCCATGCTTTTTCCGTGCTATGGGGCTGAGCCACTAGCTCTAAGCGGGCCCCGTGGGAGGGGCTGTGGCCACTCCTCCCAGCTTTGTGGGCCCCCCCCAAGTGCGGGGCCTGGGGTGGTTGCCCCAGTTCACCATACCCTAGGGACAGCTCTGCCATGGAGCCCCAGCCTGGCTCACTGTTGGCAGTAGGTACACGCATGCCTCAGGGCAGATAGCAGAGAAGGGGTGGACTGGGAGCACTGGTGGGTTCCATCTGGCTGTGTGGAGGCAGGGAGGGTAGGGGGGCAAGATGGCCCCAATGCAGCCCCTCAGGGGAATGGAGCTTGACCCAGCCCCATAGAGAGGAAGGGGGCATAGCCCAACCCAGTCCTGGGTGGCAACAGAGTATGGCCAGGCCCCAAACCAGCCCCAAGGGGAAGGGAGTGTGGCCCAGCCCCAATGTGAGGGAAGGAGGTATAGCCTGGCTCTGTAGGGGAAGTGGAGCATGGCCAGATCCCAACCCAGCCCTGCAGAGAGGAAAGGGGGCATGGCCCACCCCCACCCAGAAGCGGGGGATGTGGCCCAGCCTTGCAGGGGAAAGGGTCATATCTCAGCTCTAATGGTTGCTCAGAAAATTGGGTTTGGGAATTTGGCAGCGGGGGGCAGGGTGACCATATTAAAGGCCACTACTCTCCCACTGCTAGATTTCCGGACCCATGGGGAGCCCTATGGGCCAGATACAAGGGCTCTGTGGGCTGCATTTGGCCTGCAGGCCAGAGGTTGAGCACCCCTGTTATAATTCATATAATTAGAGACCTACCAAATTCATGAGTCCTGGTGGCCAATTACACAGCTGTAACATGGCTGGAGCCCCTGATATCATGGCCGGGGGTGCCATTTTGAAGGCGGAGCAAAGCAGGCCCCACAAGACTCTGGCTGAGGGGTGCTGCAAGTCCTATCCCTCCCAGGCATTGATTAAAAGCTCTAGCTGGAGCTTCCTGGCTTGCTAATTCAGTAATTATCACCTGCTTCAAGGGTGGGGGGCAAAAATTACTGAATAGCAAACAGTTTAAGTGTGGCACAGACAAGTAGGCATGCTGCAGCAGTGTACCTGCACACATCTTTAAATTCCCAGGCTGACCCCTGACTGGCTCCTGGACTGAGCCGATATCAAGGGCTCAGCCTCTGATTTGCTCCATTCCAGCTGTCATCCTGCCCCCCCCAAAGAAGGGGACTTTTGGCAGTTTTTCCCTGCTTCCCCCCCTCCCCTTCTGGAGAGAGAGAGATGGGAACTTTTCCAATCTTTCTCCCTGCTCCCCACTTCAGGAAATAGGCAGTCTGCCTTTTTTTTTCTCTTTACTCCCTTGCCCCTCCCTCTGCCCTTCTAGGAGACAGCTTTTTTCTGGCTCTTTGCCAGCTTTTTTAACATAGCCAGTCCCCTGTGCTTTTTCACAGGGAACTGGCTATTTCACTGGAGACTGCCAATTACATGATTTTCATTAAATTCCATGGCTTCATGTATTTGGTAGGTCCCTACATATACTTCTGCCAAGTGGACTCTCTTTCCGTGGGGATATTTTACAATATTTGTTAAATATTGATGATAAATACAATAATGTAGACTAACACTGAGAAATAAATTTGATATGAAATGGATGATCTCTGGTTTGCAAAGTGGAATTAAAAGTCCTGAACTACCTGAACAGCTAGTAGATATAATAGTCACTGACAGAACAGCGTATTTATGTATTGTGAGTAGAATTATTCCAAATCTTGGTTTTAACTGTAAAAAAAAAATAATCAGAAGAAATATTTTCAAGGGAAAAATAGATTAAGTAAATATTTGCTTTTTTACACAATTAGTCCCTCTTTATCTAAAGCTTATTTTTCCATTTTCAGTACAAATTAATGCAACAAAATTTGCCGTAACTATTTTCAGAAGGTAAAGCACACATTTAAATCAAATGGCAGTGGAGTGTCAGATACATTACTACAGGGGTGTAGGTTGTAGCTGTGTTGGTCTAAGGACATAGGCAGACAAGGTTCTTTGGGTGAATCTGGTATCTTTTATTAGACCAACTAAATAGTTGGAGAACAATTTTTAAGCAAGCTTTCGGGTTCAAAAATATAGATACATTACTAAATTTCTATCAGAGTATATTCAGTTAAAATGACTGAGATCTGAAAAATTGATATGATTATCTCAAACACTAAATTCAAACCCCATAAAATATAAAATCATACGATTGGGGAAAATTCCTTTTGTTTAGCACCTTTCATAATGAAGGTTCAAAGATGCTAGGGTTGGAAGACCCCTACAGATCATCAAGTCTGACCCCCTGCCTGGGCAGGAAAGAGGGCTGGGATCAGATGACCCCAGCCAGATGCCTATCCAGCCTTCTCTTAAAGACGCCCAAGATAGGGAAAAGCACCACCTCCCTTGGAAGCCCATTCCAAATTCTGGCCACCCTTACCGTGAAGAAGTTCTTCCTGAACTTCTTCAGGTTGTCTACAAAGCAGTGAAATAACCGATAAATAATGCTATCAGTGTATAACTAAAATGGACATTTATTATATAGATGATGGTAGCATCCACAGACCAATGTAATGGTCATTACACTACAAACTCATTTATAGAAATACACAGGATGTTGGTCAGGAGCATATTTAAGCATTCCGTATTGCAACCTGAAGAGTCCATATTGTAAGTTAGCCCTAAAGCCAAGTACAGACATTACACTTTTACAGGTATAAGGGATCAGAAATCAGTCTATACTCATAACAGAAAAGAAGTGCGGCACGCAAAACTGGTCTATACCTGCAAAAGATCAGAAGTTCAGCACACAGACTGATTTAAAATGGCGTAAACCCTTTCCCCTTGCCACCAAAAGGTGAATGTGAGTTTTCTTTGCTACTGATCTAAACTATGCTAGTTACAGAAAACCATGTAACTTAGATTGATTCCGCCTCGGGCTTTTTGAATGTCTGTATCTAGCCTAAGAGAACAGGAAATAACTTTGTGAGCCACAGAAGTGGAAAAATAATGTGAAAACTTTTCGTTTGTTTTGTAGAACCCACATAGGTTTTTCATGCTACAAAAACAAAACTGTTCATTTTTTAAATCAAACACAAAGAATTTACTTTATATTCTAGTCCATAAACTGAAGGAAAAGCTGCTACAGCCTGCTACTTTATAAAGCATGTAATTTCATTTTGCACTGTAGCGGTATCGCTCTATAACAATTAATGGAGTTTTTATCTGTAAGTGTCGCAGAGCACTGAGGTGCCCTGCTCCTAGAGGGCGGAAACTGCTAGAAAAAGAGCTCTAGCAGTGAATAAGGAGCCCAGCTAGTGGTTGCCAGGGCAACAGGAGTCGCCAAACAACCCACACCTGCCAGCGGTCAGCTGGCTGTAAGGGGCAAGGCCTGGCTCTTATAAAGCCCAGGGGCTGAGGCCAGAGGCAGTTCCCTGCCAGCAGCTAGAGAGAGAGAGGAGCTCCTGGAGTAATGATGCAAGGAGAAGCCTGACTGGAGGTACTGCTAGCAGAGTAAAGGGGAGCAGCTCCAAGATGTCCGAGCAATGTTGTTATAGCCAGGTGGCTTATGTTTAAGTTGTAGTCAAGAGGCTCGAGTTTCTGTTTTGTTGTTTGTTACACCGGTGGTTTGGGTGAGGCTATTGGGGGGTTGAAGGAGGCCTCATAGGGGACCCACAGTAGCGTGGGGACCCCAGCGCCAGTAGGGGTGCAGCGGATGGGGTGCATAGACCCCAGCCCCCGGCGCCGGTAGTGTTGCAGAGGATGGGGTGCATAGAGGAGAGCCCCAGGAGGGGGCATTATTGAGAAGCCCCAGTGCGGGCACGGAGAGCCCCAGGAGGGGGCATTATTGAGAAGCCCCAGTGCGGGCATGGCGAGCCCCAGGAGGGGGCATTATTGAGAAGCCCTAGTGTAGGCGTGGCAAGCCCCAGAGACGGGGCAGCACTTAAGAAGGCCCCGAGAGAGGGCGACGGTACAGAGAAGGCCCAGTGCAGCCCCAGAGAGCCCTAGGAGTGAGCAGTTTGTTCGAGAGGGCAACTGTACAGAGAAGGCCCGGAGTGGGTGCGGAGAGCCCCAGGAGGGGGCGGCAGTGTATGTAGAGAGAGAGAGAGAGAGACCGAACAACGTCTATTCCAACTGCGAGGCTTGGGGCATGGTATAAGGGGTGGTTGGAGCCACGCATAGCCCCTAAGGCTAGGGTGCCCCTAAAGCACCCATCATACAGTAGGACCCATGAGGGGCCCGGGAGTCCACAGGGACAGAAGCCACAGCAAACCGTGACCAAGAGGGTGTAAGGCAGCCTCCCAACTTTATCTAAACATCAAAGACGTGGCGGACGAGAATCCGAGGGTGCCCTTGGGCCGACTTGGCACAGAGAAAGGGGCCTTAAGGAGATCACGGCCCTCCTGTAGGACCCCACTGTGACAGCAAGGCTAAAAAGTTTTCTTGGGTTTTTCTGATGTGCCTGTTTGAAACAGGCTGTTAAAATATCCCTGCTTTTTAAGTAGTCTGAACAATCAAAAAGACTGTAATTATTATGTTCCATCATGAATTCAAAAGTTGGTTTAATTGATTTCTTTCAAGACGGGCTTATACTTCAAATACTGCTCAGTCATCACAGCAAAATCACTAAGGATTATTTTTCTTATGTAAAATAGTAGCTCAAAGTATTGCAATCCAAAGTATGGATCAGAAAATTTAGGTTTCTACCTCCTGAATTTAGGTTTCTACCTCCTGTTTGATAAGCATTTCACTTTGTAATTTGTTCTTTTTCCAGGTGACTGGCAACCATAGTATTGTTAACTTAATCCAGGGATAAGCAGCCAGTTTTTGAGTATTTGTAGAATATTAGGCTCATGTATTTAGCTATTTGCTGTGGTTCTACAAAACTGTTTAGTAAAAATGTTTGCTAATAGCACACACATTTGATTCTAGGACAGATAGTGTAACCATTGTAAAAATCCCACTGATTTCTATAGAAGCAGAATTAAATATTTAAACAAGCCTAGATTTCTGTCAAACAAGCCTACAACAATATATGTGTGTGAAGGATGTAGGATCTGCTCTGCTTAAACTGCAAATACTAAGTAAGATTGTTTGGTTGTTACATGAGAAGCAAGATTCATGAGCTGAAGTAATGTCTCTTACTGGTTCAAATGTATAGCTGTGAGAGATGTTCAGGCATAAAATGTCCTTCTCTGGATCCTGTTTGTTGTAAGAGACAGGTATTAGGTAATTATATTGACTTACTGGTAGTTGCATACATAGATTTTTTTTTCAGATTAATAGCAAGCTTTTAGATAAATAGCCAGGAGGACCAGACAATGGATATAGATAAGCTACCTCCAAACAAAAACAGAAGACAAGGCTGATGCCACTGAAAAGCTTCAGCCAAGGGTTTGTCCTGCTGAGGTTGGAATCTAGAGATCAAAGGGACACTATTAATGTGACTTACAAGGAGGAGGTTCTATTATCCAATGCTGCTCCTGTGGAGAAGACAGAAATACCCACAGGAGGGAAGACTGGCTACATTGGGCAAACTCACTACAACAGGAGGTAAACAGACATGCGCATGGTGGGTGTGCATGTGAGGGGGCACTCAGAGAGGCCCCAGGTTGGAGCTGCCTCAGTAAGCATGCTGTGGTATAACCATATTTTTATAGGGGAAATGAAGAGGAGAAAAGCAATTAAAAGATAACTACAATATAATGAAAGGGTCCAGTTCCACTATTGCTATCTACAGGAATTTATTTTCCTG
>NW_005841971.1:2847715-2848211 GCF_000455745.1 Alligator sinensis
CCCAAAATCAGATCAAAAGGACTACATATACATGTACCTGCTGGAGGATTGGGCCCAGACTCAATAACATCTTGTTTCAGTTGCTCAGCATTAGTATTTAGGGCTCTGATCTGCCAAACGGTTACATGCACACTTAACTTTACGGACATGTATAGTACCATTGTCTTTACACTTATGTGTTTGCAGGATCAGACCCTAACTCAATACTCATGTATTATGTCTGTTATCAAAAGTACACAAATAGAAACACAAAAACCCCTAAAACAGTATATAGCAGTAGGTCACAGTATGCCGTGTTACATTCATATCAAAATCAACCATCTAGGATATGCCTAAACTGGTATTATTCGTGCAAACAACTGGAAAGAAACGAATGAAGTACATGCATATGATCAACTATGATAGATTATGAGGCCACTTCTTTTTTCTCATAGAATTTTATTTATAATAAAGGAACATATCTTTCTAAAACAGGGGCAGGCAATTATTTCAGCAG
>NW_005841971.1:2848221-2878182 GCF_000455745.1 Alligator sinensis
AATGAGTTTTGGTGAGCTGCTGAGGGCTGCAAGGGTAGCCCTGCTCCTTGACAGGTGCCCCATCCCTTGGTCATTATCTTGGGACCTTAAGTCCCTTCCCTAACCCCTTACCTTTGTCACCGGAAATCCCACACCTTGCCCCTTGAAGTACTACTTTTGGGAGGGAGGATGCTGCCCTCTTGACACAAGAAAAAACCCCAAATCATACTAAAGAAAATCAAACATCTACTATAACTTATTTTAAATTTATTTTAAAAATATTTTTGTCCTAATTTGTGTGTGTTCATAGATTGTAAGGCCAGAAGGGACCTTGGAAGATCATCCGGTCCAGCTCCCTGAACCAAGCAGGAAAGATAACTGGGGGTCAGGTGACCTCAGCAAGGTGACTTTCTAGTTTTCTCTTGAAGATTTCCAAGGTAGTTGATTGCACCACCTCTGGAGGGAGCTTATTCCAGTCTGGACACCCTGACTGTGAAGAAGATTTTCCTAATGTTGAGCCTGAATTGATCTTCCAGGAGTTTGTGGCCATTACTCCTGGTTTTCCCCTCGGGTTCCCTGGTGAACAGTTGCTCACCAAACCCTTTATGTACTCGCCTAGTATAACAGTAAGCTGCTACCAGGTCCCCTCTCAGCCTTCTTTTCCTCAGGCTGAAGCATGAATGCCGCATGCTCCTGGAGACTGGGGGAGTATGGTGACCACCTGCAGGCAGTAGTGGTGGTGTCAGTGGCAGGGGCATGGCGAGGTGAGCGGGGAACTCCTGCAGGCAGTCACACTTGATGTCAACAAGGGCGAGCCGAGCAGGGAGCTCCTGCAGGCAGCCATGGAGGTGTTGGGGGTGGGGTGGTGAGTGCTAACCAGCGGTTGGCAACCACCCGCAGAAACCACTGACAGTGTCAGCAGTGGCCAGTGGTGATCAGGGACCACTCGCAGACACTGCTGGCAGTGTCGGTGGTGAGAGGGGGAGGGGTGGCAACTGGCAACTGCCCGCAGGCACCACCAGCAGCGTTGGTGGTGCTTTTCACAGGGGGTGCACTGCTAATCTCAGGGGGTACACATGCACCTGCGTGCAACTGTGACGCATTGCCAATGGGCTGAAAAGTCCTAGCCTTTCCTCGTATGGCTTCCCTTTTAAGACTCTGATCATATGAGTGGCTCTTCTTTGGACTCTCCCAAGCTTGCCCACATCCTTGTTAAAGTGTGGTACACAGAACTGGATGCAGTATTCCAGTGGTGGTCTCACCAGTGCTGAGTAGAGTGGGAGAATCACCTTCTTGGTTTTGCTGGAGATGCATTGATTGATGCATGCCAGAGTATTATTTGCCCTACTGGTTACAGCATCGCACTGCCAGCTCATATTCATACTGTGGTCTATTTTTACCCCACTGATTGCACAGTGTATCTAGAGGCAATTCCATAATAGCTCAAAATACAATCTTACTCTTGTATAATTTGTGGGGGGCAGGGGGGTGTATGTGGGGGGGTTTGGTTGAGGAATATGTGTGTATGTGTGTGTACTGTGGGTATGGTGGGTGGGGGAGATTAGGGGTTGGGTGTGGGGTATATGGTTGGGGTGGGAGGGTGTGGGGTTATGTATGCGTTGGAGGGTGTATTTGGGAATATGTTAGGGGGTGTGGGAGTGTGTGTGGGGGCTGTGGGAGGGTGTGGATGTGTGTGTAGTTATGGTGGGAAGGTTTGGGTGTGTTTGGAGGTATGGTGGGAGGTTTGGGAGGATGTGTGTGGAGGAGTGGTGGGAGCCTTGGAGTCCCTGGAGTGCCAGTCCCTGGAGCTGCATGTGGTGGCAGCGAGCTGTCAGTTCTGCCCAACCCCATAGTGCGCAGCTGCCTGCACTCCCACCCTAGTCCCTAGCTGCAGGTGGTAGCAGAGTGCAAGGCCAACCCCACCGAGCCCTGTGTGATGAAGCTGCCAGTGTGGGTCATGGGGCTCAGTTGGAGTGGCAGTGGGAGGGGCAAAGTTGGTCCAGCTCCATAGCACAGAGCTCCTTGCTATTCCCCATGACCTGCGCTTAGCAGTGAGCAGGGCCAAGCCACCAGCTCCATCGTGTGGGTTCTCCCCAGAGGCATGTGGTTCGGGTGGATTGCATGTGAGCCTTGCGTGATGGAGCCAGGCAGACCCCGTGCCTGGGCTCCACAGACCTGCCACTCCACCCTGGGTCACTGCTGGTGCCAGCCCTGTACTCCTGTCCAACTACTGCTTTGCTCATGCCTGCTGCCCTTCCCCTGCCACTTCCCTACTTTCTCTTCTGTGTGCATGCCCGGCAGTGCTGCTGCTGCTTCCCACATGCCACTCCTTCCCCACCTGCTGTTCCTCCCACCTGCCACCACCACTTGCCTGTCTGCCCATCCACCATTCCCCCTGCCCACCACAACTGCACCCACCTGCACACCACCACCGCCACTCCCCCACACCCGCTGCCACCAGTTTACCGCCCACCTGCTACTGCTGCTGCCACTCCCCACTGCCCACCCACCACTCTCTCCCTCCCCCACCCCCCCCAATTCCCTACCTGTGGGGCCGGGGTCAGGGACATTCTGAGAGTCAGGGTGTGAGTGCAGGACACACTGCCTCTGTGAGAGTGAAGGGGGCTCTGCCCCATGTAAGCACAGCAGGGGTAACCTGGAGCTGGGCCAGGCCAGATACACTGAACCAGTACGCACCCACCTACAGGGCAGATGAAACTTCCTGACAGGCAGGATCTGGCCTGTGGGCCATATTTTGCCTGCCCCTTAAAATATATAGACAGAAAAAATGAAGGAAGCCTTCTGAAGACAAGAAAACACATATGGAACCTTTTTTTCTGTGGTTTGGCTCCTTTTAAATAAAAAATATTGGACAATAAATAAGTGTTCCATTATATAATAACATGTCTAACCATGACTTACTTTCTTCTGTAATATGCAGTGTACCTTTATTACAGTATAAAGTGCTCTCTACTTCAAATGTTTACTAAGCTTCAACTCTTGTAGGCCTTGATCTTGCAAAGAGATCAGTATGTGCAGACCTATACACCTGTGAGACTCTGCACTATACAGATTCACTTTTAGGATTGGGTATTAATAATTGCGCACACTCACCTCCAGAGTCTCCTAAGAAGCAAGAGAAGTTTACCCATACCCAGTGGGTTTTACTTAGTAGCAAATAAATAAACATTAAACTGGAACTACAGGACATGTGCACTCCATACTGAAGTCACATTGATTTTTGTCACTCTGAACACTCACTTTATTGAATGAATCCTGGGTTTTTTGTTTATTGTAACTCTGAGTCAGGGAATCTGCCTTATTACTGTCAGTAAAATGTCTATCACACTATGACTAGTATTTCTTTATATATATATATAGCAGTCAGTGAGTCTTGTAAACTGTAGTATTTTCGTGTTACTATCAAACAAGCATTTTACCAAATTACCCAGTGTCCTTCACGGGAATCAGAAAAGTAAAACCTGTTGAATTACTTCCATGATGGCTACATCACACATCATTTAATTAGGTAAATATTAATTCTAAGCATATAGAACCATGGGTTAGACTGCTTTCCTGATTCTACTGGTATAGATTCTTCATGACTACACTACCATAATTGCACAAAGCACCCATTTTCAACCTCAAACAATAAGTATATGTGTGTGCCTCTCACAAAGATCGCATCATTGGGTCATAATCTATAAAAGCCTCTTTCTTTATATAATTGAAGTAATGGACGTATACCAGTACAATACAGTAAACACACTACAAAACAAGTGATGCTGTATTTTTCTCACAGTAATTGTTCAATGGAAGTTTTGTTAATACGTTTTTTCAATTGTTTATACAACTTTGCAGGCAAATATGATGCCTCTTACTGTTTTCAGCAATGGATTTTTGGTAAAATAGCATATATTAAAATATTTTAAAGGAGCTGAAAAACATATTTTTCCCTAACAGCTAATTTGCATACTTGTAAAAGAATGTCATGAGTAACAGCTAATATCAGCAGCCTGAAGTGATGTCAGTGACAAAAGGACTAAAGACATAGCTTGCTTGCTTGCTTGCTTGCTTGGTTATTGTGGTTGTAGGTAAATTGCTACTTCATGCCTGCCATATTGACCTCAACAGCATCAAATGAAACAGAATAGCTTTTACATATCGGACTTGTACTGCATCTTCTCAGTTGTGCAAATAATCCTACTGGTTAAATGGGATTTCTCACAAAAGAAAGAACATGACAGACTGGGCATCAGTGGTCCAATCATATGGGATGCAGAATGCCTCATACTATTATATTATCACCACGAGCCCATTGTACAAGGAGCTGCACAAATACAACCCGAAAGACAGTTCCTGCCCTAAATCTAAGTAGAAAAGACCACACATGGAGACAGAGATAAGTGTACAAAAAACACACAGAACAGTATTGGTCAGCACATTCAAACTGTTGTTGAGATTTCTGTGGCCCTGACAAGGAAGGAGATCTTTAAAGTGGGGGGTGAAAGGAGGATAATTTGCCTGCTAGTAGGTGCTCAGTATCCTCAGCTCACTTTTCTAACTAGAGGCCCTGATCACTTTGCAGGATTTTGTCTTTAGCCTATAGCATGTAAATAAGGTGAGTGGGGTTTGTCCCTATATCAGCAGATGGGCAGGATGAAAATGGCTTCTCAGTTATTACTTTTCAATACTTCAGTGACATGAAGAAGAATGTGTGTCCAAAAGCTTGTTACATTTTTCTCCTAAAAGTTGGGAGAGAAAAGATATGCAGTTGGTCCAATGCAAGATATCATAGGAAAAAAGCCCTAGCCTTTCATATATTTCCTGGGTCATCACAACTGCAACACCACTCCAACCCTTCCCAACTGTTAGTAATCAGCACTGCAATTAACTTTAAAAAATATTTTATGGATTTCACACCAGATGAAATAATCACAACATTCTTTGTGGCATTCCTTCAAATAAATCAGTTATCTGGGCAGCCTTGAAATTTCCTCTCCAAGTTTATTTTTACTAACTTTAGTAGAGGAGCAGTGACAGCCTTTCCCTGAAAGAAAAACAGAGATTGCCAAAGAAATGTAAGTTACAGTGTTTATTATACTGTACACAGAGTGTTTTGCTCTATATAACTCAGGCACCTATCTGCATTTTCTTTTTCTTCTCAAAAAGTAGATACTTTTGGCACTTCTACTAATGACTTGAATTACTTTATGGAAAGAGAAAATATTCTGCTATCTAAAACCCAGAAAAATCGAACATTCACCTCTCACAAAATCTCAAATCTTTAATGACATTGGGTGCAGTGTTGCATCCCATTGAGGGGGAGATTTGTCATAGATATCAAGCAGTTTAGGGTCACAGATGCACTAGCCTCACATTTTTCCACAACAGATGACTCTGTTAAGCAATTTCTTATTTGCATAACCTAGTTGGAAACTTCTTTTTTCTTATCTAAAATACCCCAATCAGGTATGCGTAGATTAGCTGTGGTCCCAATGTAATACAATGGAAATGACAAAAAAAAAAAGTACAACAAGGGAGAGATGGATAGGAATATTACTTTTTCTTGTGCTGTTTCACTGTTTGTTCCTCTGCATTGTTTTTTTCATGCTGGAGCGTACAGATTATGCAATAAACAACTTTTGTGGCTCTTAAATGTCTGTTTTTATTTGGCACTCAGTTGACCACAAAAGCCATGTAGATATACTTCAGTGACATGGACATTACCATCCACAGCAACCAGAGTGAAAAAGACTGTTTCTTACTTCATCTGTTGTGAAAGATACAAACATGTGGCAAATGCTATCTGGCAGCCTTGTGGCTAAAGATGATAAAGTCTTTTTCTCTTGAGCATCTCGGAACCACATTTTACTGTAACACTTCCAACTATTAAACAGCATGGAAAATAAACATCTAAATATGTGCACCTTCAGTGTTTTCATAAAGCTGTTTGCTCATTAAAATTTGTCAAAATAATAAAATAAATACCACCGAGATTTTCTTTACTCGGGATCTGGGAAAGAAAGAAAATCTTGAAGACATTCTGTGTCCCTTTTATTTTGCTCTTTTGTACATTTTTTACCATAGTACTAATGAACAAACTTCTCCTTATGCTTCTTCAACAGAGTTCTCAACCTTTTTAGGCTTATGGCACTCCTCCACAATTTTTATAAATTTAGTGGCACCTCATTTTCGAGGAAGCGCATACAGGGCCAGACTAAGAAGAGACTGTTGCAAGAAGGGGTGCAGATAAACCTAATGCAGGCAGGGGCACCCCCTCCTCCACTCTTAGTCCAGTCCTGCACAGCCTTCCTGGAAATAGAGGCATATTGGGTAGTTTTACTGGCTGCAGTCAGTAAAAGGTCTTGTGACACGCTAGTACCACATCACCCTGGTTGAGAAACACTGTTCTACAACAGTGCTATGGTCCTAAAACATCACTTGGAATTGTAAGAAACCTAGTTTTCTTCTCTACTAACAAGTCCTGCATTTAAAAGTTCCTTCTTAATGAAGTAGGAAATAAATCAGGTATCCAGGTTGTAGCCATATTGGTTAAGAGGCAAAAGGAATCAGAACTCATAGTAGAGGTGATATCTTACATTAGACCAATTGGTTTTTGCAAAAAAAAAAATTCTTTATTTGCAAGCTTCCAGGCACAAGCACCCTTTTCTTTAGGTGTAGGAGAAAAGATTGTAAATGTAAATAAATAGCATCTAGATAGAACAAGACTAGAAAACTGTCCTTCGTTTCTGCCAGCACTTTCCCTGGTACAGAAGAGCAGTGGTTCTCAACCTTTGGTACCTTCCGTACGGCACTTTCAGTTTTGCCACTGCAAGCCAAGTCCCACTTTTTCCACTGTGGCAAAGTAGTCTGCGTGGGGCCTCCCTCCCTATCCCCTGGCGCACTGACGCTGGGAAGTGAAAGCCCCAGCACACCGGACACAGCAGGAGTGGCGGTGACCAGAACTTCTGGCCCAAGCAGCCAAAGACCAAAATGCAGCACCCGTATACCCCTGCCCATATCTCAAGTACCCCCAGGGGTATGCGTACCACAGGCTGAGAAACACGGCAGTAGAGTACCATTCAGTATGTGGCAAAACACAGACTGTACAAATGACATGACTAACAGAAAATAAAGTACAATAGTTTACAACTGCATGCCCTAAGTATAGATACCTAAAATCTTCAGTTTTGGTGGGTAAGAACAAGATTTGGAAAGATTCTGAAACACCGTCCCCAGAATAAACACGTATCATTCTTAACTTTGAGATCGATATTTGAAACAAGAATGGGAAATGGAAGTGTTTTTTCCTGCTTCTGCTGGTGTTCATGCTTCTCAGATACTACCACTCTGCCCATGTCAGCAATAGAAATATCTCTTAGGCAGAGATAAATGCTGAGGAAGCAATTTACTGCCCCTGGGGAATGTACCTTAAGTGTCCAGCAGGTGAGGAACTTTAGCTTTGTTCTTTTCCTTCCTTCTGTACATACCTGCATTCAGACAGGGCTTTTCTTTAAAAGAGAAAAATCACTTTGGGAACCAGCAGAAAAAGTTGGGTCCACATTTACACGCAAGGCAGAAGGTAGAGCAGAAAAGTAGCTTAGAGCAATGACTCTCAACCAGGGCACTGTCGTTCTCTGGGGTGTCATGAGATCCTTTCAAGGGTGTTGTAGCACAATTGGATATGCTGACATCTATGCATGATTCACGTTAAACCCAGAGATTTCAAACAGGAATCCACAGCATTAAAGACATCCTGACCTTTTGGGGTCTTTCTGAGCTCTTTGCAAAGAACAATTGCTCTTATTTCCCCATGATCAAAAATAAAATTAGTGAAAGCTCAGAGCTGGCATTTTCCAGGGCAGAGGCATGGGAGCCTTGGGTCTAACAAGTTTGAGAACCTGAAACTAACTGGTTTGAGAGAGGCATGAGCTTTGGTAGGCAACAATCAGATGAATGTGTGTGCCCCCCTGCCCTGCCTGACTTCAGACTTACAGAGTGCTGTACCTGGGCTAACCGACCCCTGGAGAGCAGGACAGTATGGCGTCAGTAGTGTAAGAGTGATGTTGTAGCCATGATGGTCCAGAAATTATGTGAGAGGCAAGGCTTTCTTTAGGGTGATAGCTTTTATTGGATTGACTATGTTGTTGGGAGAAAGTTTGACGAGCATTTGAATGCAAGACCTGAGGAAGGTGAGACTTGAGGAAGAATGTCTTACATTTGAAAGCTCCTTGAACTTTATCCCAACTGCGTAGATCAGTTCAATACAAGAAACACTTGAAGAAATCTTTGCCTTGTACAGTAGGGTACTCAGGGCCTCCAGTGGGTAGCCAGCTTGGGCCTGGGCTTGAATTTCTTTTGCCAAAGCATGCAGTTACAGCAGTTCTCAACCTTTTGAGACTTGAAGCACCCCTGGGTAGACTTGAGGCCCCTCGAGACAGACAGACTGGAAGCAGCCCTGGGTAGACCCGAGGCACCCCTAGGTAGACTTGAAGCACCCCTAGGTAGACCTGAGGCCCCCCAGACAGACAGACTGGAGGCAGCCCTGGGTAGACCCGAGGCTTCCCAGACATACCCGAGGCAGCCCTGGGTAGACTCGAGGCCCCCTGGGTAGACCCAAGGCAGCCCTAGGAAGAGCTGAAGTACCCCTGCATAGAGCAGGGGCAGCCCTGGGTAGACTCAAGCCGCCCTTGGTAGACTTGAGCGCCCCCCCCCGGGGAGACCTAAAAAACCCCTGGGTAGACTTGAGACCCCCCTGGCTAGACCCAAGGCAGCCCTGGGTAGAGCTGAAGTATCCCTGGGTAGAGCAGGGGCAGCTCTAGGTAGATTTGAGACCCCTTGGGTAACTTGAAGAACCCCTGGGTAGACTCGAGGCCCCCCTGGCTAGACCGGAGGCCCCCCTGGGAAAGGGCCAGCTCTTGGTTTTCATTCTTTGCCTTATGCCCACAAGAAATAGAGCACTTTCTCTGCTGCCAAGGCCCCAGCGAGCCACAGCTACGGATCCTGCGTGAAATCTCCGGGTTACCCCGGGAACCAGGTTTGCACCCCGACAGTGCTCGCACGGCCACGTCCCGTCCCGCCCCAGCCCCTGCCTGAGAACGCTGCGCGCTGACCACTCAGGACCTCAGTTCCTCCCCACCCCCACCGGCCTTTGCGCTGATTGCGTAAAGCTCCTCGGGAAACGTAAGGCGCTACGGCGCTCCTCGCAGCCTACGCTGCGGAAAGCGTAACGCCCCTGCGGGAATAGCGGTAGGAGCAGCAAGCGTAGCTGCCATATTGGGTTTGGGCAAGGCCTCCACCCTTGAGGCTCAGCTCCCCCCCCCCACCCCTTGGCCATAACGTTCTGGGGAGCGGGTTTGCCCGGCCGCAAAATGGCCGCTTAGCGTCACGCGGGGGGTGGGGACACTGGGAACATCTCGTGGGAGCGGGGCGGCGGGGGAACGTGTGCAAAGCTGCGCGCGAGTCTGAGGCAGGGCCGGAAGCTGTGGAGGGCGGACAGGCGGGGGAAGGAGGAGGAGGAGAGCGTGCGAGGCGGCGTCGGGCGTGCAGCGCGCGGAGGGAGCCCCGCGGCGTCGGCGTAGAGCGCGTTGGAGAATCGGCGGGGCGGAGGGGCCGGCCCGGAGGCGCCGCCCCCCCCGTCGTGGGTGGCGGGTCCCCAGCGGCCGCGGTGCCCCCTCCCCTAGTTCGTATTTGTGGGGGGAGAGGGTGCGCCGCAAATATGTGGGGAGGGGAGGGGGATGCGGGAGGCACGGACCTTTGTTTTTAATTTTTTAATTTTGGCAGCGAGGGAGGGTTTCGCTGCAGGCAGCGGGGCTTTCTGGTCCTGGGAGACGGATTTTTTTTCTTTTCTTTTTTTAACCCCCAAGGCGTCGCCACAAATTTGCGCTGGGAGGGGCGGGAGGAGGTTGTAGTGGGGCTGGGGGGATGTGGGGCAGGGTTTCAGAGGGCTGCTGTAGAGGGGTCGCTTTCATTTTCAGCATACGTGTGCCTGCGTCTAATGCTTAGGCTTTAAAATGTTTTTCCTCCCTGACCTATGAGGAGCACGCGTGTCCCCATCCATGCACACATCCTTTCGGCTGTCAGGTGGGGGAGCGCCCAGAGGTGTCACAGGGCTGCCTGAGCGAACGCAGTGTAGGAGGATCTACTCAAGATATGGGTTTACTCTTTGTTCTTTCTTCTCCTGTATAGCATTCACTTAGGTGGTCCTGTGACACCTCCAGGCTGTCCCTCGCATAAGGGTGGAAAGGTTGAGCAGGGAGATGTGACATGTGTTTCCCTGAGGCTGGGGGGGAGAAGAAAATCTTAAGTGTTTATATGATGGTATATGCATAGGCCCAAATGATAAAAAGAAAGTGTCTGCGTGAATATGGTAACGGATGAGCCATGATGTTGTAACTGTGCTGGTCCAGAAATGACGCGAGTGGCAAGGATTTTGTCGGGCGGTAGCTTTTCTTGTTTTCTTGGGATGGAGAACGTCTCATGTTCAGAAGCGTGTCAAGCTCCATCCCAGCTGCGCAGCTGGTGCGATAAAAGATACTGTCCTACAAAACCCTTGTTTCTGTGACTCTGCACATATTTGCCATCTTTGAAAATTAGGTAGGTCTGCTTCTATGTCATTTTGCTAAAGGATAGCTCATGCCTCTTTTAGGCTCTCTTCAGTGCCTTGCTGGGACTAGAATAATAAATTCTACACCTAATTGTTACTTTTACTGATGCTCTTAAACTAAGGTCATAAGGATGATCAGATTAGTTGAATTGTTATGGTTGCCACCGGATCAGAACACTAGATCAAGTCACCCAGTCAAGGTATTTTGCCATGCTTTTGCTCATTTGTTTCTACAGTCCTCCTTGCACCTTGCACTTCCCCTCTCTCTATAACTGAGCTAGGTGGGAGTACAACATGTGAAGGTAAAGGAAGTCAGTGAACTGGTAGGTGAGACTATATTTAAATGTGGTAGAGGCTTTTTTGTGTCTGTTCTTGAAGTGCAAAACTAGTATTTTACTAGTAATTGTCCTAGTATTTTCTAGGAAAGAAAATATAGGAGAATTACTTTCTCCTTTCCTCTTGAATATATGCATATATGGGATTTACAGCATATGCTTCATGACAGTATAAGGAAATGAATGGGACACTTGTGTTTTATATTTTGAAGCATTAAGTGACAGCTTTGGATTGCTAGTTTTTTAAGTCCAGAGCAGGAGCAGTAGTTTTTTAGCTTTAGGTAATATTTGCATTTTTCTAGTGAAACTTTTACAACCAGGCCCAATAAATGGAAACTCTGTGTATGGATACAAGTTTTAAAAAGTCATAGGGGAAAAAGGATGATTATAGATTCAATAGGCTGGTACCTGATCTAACTCTGAAAATTAGTCCTCACTTGGACTATACTGAAATATATGGCTGCTGCATAGCTTGGGGTGCCCTGTACAATGTCTACTCTCATTCAAATTAAATAGATCAGTAAAATTTTTGGTTGACATCTTCCTCTCTATGTATATAATTTACTGTTCAGATGATGCAGGGTCATTCTAACCAAAACCCTCATGTCTGAACATAAAACATATGGGAAGTTGTTCTTAGCAGTTTTTCCTGAGCTCTGGAACATCCTTTTGCTTGAGCTGTGCCCAAGCCTGGACACCTTTCAGAGGGTGCTGCAAGACCTTTCTATTTGGGCAGGCATCTAGCGGCCATAGCTAGGCCTAGATGTTGTTTACTGGATCTCTGCTTTGTTTTATTTTATTTATGTTAGTTGCCCTTTTAAGTTGTTTCCGTTGTCTTATTGTAAGATTCCCTGAGCCCTTGTTGGGAAGAGAGGCATGTAAATCACGTAAATATTCCATGATAAAGTTAAAGCCTATCATATGTGCGTTACATATTACATTCCTGTAATGTAGCTGTTTAGTAAAAGTACCTCTTCTCTGTATCTGTTACTATAAAAAGTTGCTAGTTAGTCATCCAGAGATTGAGACAAATGTACAACAGAACTCTGTTCTCTGGTACTACACCACAGTATTTCCTTCAGTTTACCCACAAAGTCAAGTAACTTGTCTCAGTTAGAGTGGTGCTTTAGGTACATTCTTTAACTACCAGCTTCTGTGAACGGTACAAAAATATAAAGATTTATCAGACATTAATTTTTAAATAAAGGGTAATAAAATGTTTTCCTTATATGGCAGAATTGGGATTTGATTTTATTTCAAAAAACTGTTTGGAATGTAAATTGCTGAATCCAGCAGCTGTTGAGCTGGTTGCTCTTTTATTACCTGTGGTCAGGTGTTTCCTTGTCTGTGTTTACTCTGTCATTTGGGTATCTTATTGCTAAGGGTAACCGTGATAGCATAATTTGATTCTTACCAGTAAGAAAAAATAGTTCATATGGAAGACCTGCATGGGGTGATGAGGGAAGCCTTTGGTGGAGGTGCTTGGGGGAGGCTGTCATTGCAATAGTGTAGATGTCTAATCGCAGATGTATACATTTTACTTAAATTTGATGCAGGACTTTTGTTCACATACCCCGTTTAGACCATAGATGTACATGTCTGCTATGTTCTTGCTTTCTAAAACTTGTTCTTTCATACATGAAAGAAACTAGTTATCTGTGTCCTAAGTAATTAGAGTGGTATTTAATTATGATTTGAGTAGTTTAACCACTGTTCAAATCACTATTTAATTTTGAGTAGTGTTAAACTGTAAGCTGTTCTTAAGCAGGGGTGTATAAACCCTAGTTACTAATGAGTACAGACCTTTTTTGTGTCCTGGATTGGGAGAGGAGGGAAAATGGCATAAATGAGGTGCCTGAGTTTCTAGCCCTTTCAGTTGTGAGAGGAGCTATGAAATTTTAACAAAAACTTAAATTCTGCAGAAATTGGTAGTTTTGATGACCAGGGAGAAGTTCATGTGTCAAAGGTGAAAAAAGCACACTGGTTTGTTGAATGTTTTTAATCACAATTTTAAGGTACCTCTTTAACATCTTGTCTTAGGATAGGATGTCTTTTTATAGGTAGGAGGGGGGAGGGGGGGTTGATTTTTTTTTTTTTTTTTTTTTAATTAAGAATCGAATAATTACTTCTGTATTTTGTTGTTTCACTTTCATTGAGTTTTCTGCCCTTGCATAGCAAACTCAGATAGTTACTGTATCAGTGAAGCATGGCAATGAGAAGACTGCTGTTTAAGGATTGTCATTGCTATCTTTAGGAGTAAGATGCACAGCTGATAGGTTTGAAAGCATTGCAGAAAATGGTACTGCTCAAGCAGCAAGTAAAAAATGTATGCTTGCTTCGTGTCTACAAGATACAAGAATGAACCTTATTCTTATGTACAATATTAAGATTCCATTCCAAAAAAGATTACTCTGCATACAGCTTAATTTTTATCATACCAGTGGGGCCCAGCTTTTGAACTGATGTTTCTATTTCTGCTTGGCCATAAGTACTGCATGTTTCTGACAGATCTTTTAATACCAAGAATTTCAAACTAATTTCATCATATACATAATTAGGCTTGGCAGCGTTAAATTTTTATCAGTAAACGTTGATAAACGTTGATTTCACCTCATACTCTCAGACCGACCAAAAAGTATTTCCACTGTTAATAATCAAAATTTATAGAAAGGGGACGTAAGAAAAATGATGGCTAACGAAGTGTGGAATGAGAGGGGGAGCAGTCCTACAGAACCGTGCTGACCGTAGTTTGGATTGCGACTCCCAGAAACCCCAGGGGATTGGGAACAAAGGAGGAGGAAATGACAAAGCAGATGAGGGGAGCTACGGGCTAGTGGAGCTGGGACTGATGGCAGTTCTGCCGCTCAGCTGTCAGCAGTCCTACAGTAGTTACGTTTGTCACGGTGAGCAGTTAAACATCACTATAATAATAGTATATTATCATTAATAAACTTTCCGTCTCCCCACCCCTAATTTTGTGCAATCCTGAAGATTTAAATCAATTTAAAAAAAAAAAAATTTGAAACAAATGCTTAAAAATAAACATCAGTATTATTCATCCGAATTATTAAAAAATAAAACTCAAATTCTGCCAAGCCTACCTATGATGGTAGTTGCTAATGCTGTGACAATGGTCAATTTATTGTATTTTTTTTAGTCCTTTTAAAGTCACTTATTTATGTTGTTGGGGATGGTGGAAAACAAAATACATACTCAAGCTTGTTTCTTAAATAGCTTTGTTCTTACTCGCTTAAAATCTTATTTCCAATTTTTCTCCCCAAGTTGTAATTTCTGTGTTAAAGTGATAAAATGTAAAGGGTAAAAAGTTAGCATGTAGATGTTTGCATCCAATATTGAAAATATTAGCACTTACTCGCCCTCCAAAACAAAGGGGGTTGGGATTGGATATCACAAAAATGATCAAGAAATGATGCCCATGGAGAGAATTTAACATATTAACAGCTTTTCAGTATGGAAGATAAAGGTATAACATTACATTAGAAATAAGGCATATGCTTTAACTAAAGAGTACTCATTGGAATGAGTTACTAGTGGAAATGATGGATCCTCTGTCTAATCATCAGGTCAGGACTGGATATCTTTCCCCCAGATATGTTTTAGTTGCAATGAAATTCTATTGCTTGTATTATACAAAAGGTTGAATGGGCAATCTAATGATTTCTGGTATTAAAGTCCCTGAAATGCTACCATTTCAATGAAACTGGCAGTTGTAGAAGATGTGTAGAAGTTCAGAAAGTGTCCGTGCAAAGTGAGTAGTTTCCAGAAATACAGATACTGAAGAGAGACAAATGGGAGCTATTTATCTAGTCTGTAGATTGCCTAGGACAGTGATTCCCAAGCAGGCTGCCATGGCACCGTGGAGTGCCTTAAGAGCATTTCAAATGTTTCATGGAGTGCCATGCAGTGTTAGTGTTGTTAAGAGTATATATTCATGGGATAGACCCAGAGGTTTCAGATAGGAATCCATAGTGTTAGGCATCCTGAATTGTGGTCTGAGTGAGTTCTTTGCAAGAGAAAAATTGATTTATTTTTCTGTAGTCAAAAACTGAGTGAACCAGAGCTTGTCTTTTCTGAGGTGTGCATTGAGTCGAGTGAGGGATGCCTTGAGTCTAAAAATGTTGAGAACCACTGCCCTTGGACATTTTAAGGTAATTTATATGTCTCTTTTGGAGGTTCAGGTGGCAAAGTGTTATATAACCAAGCATTCAGGGCCAAGAGTCCAATTCTTAAAGCAAATGAATATGCTGTAATAAACTTAAGCCCTGTTTGGTTTGCCCTGTTGCTGAGTATAAGCGCATCTTCCTTACTATCAATTAATAAACCTGAAAGCAAGAAAGGGATTTCAGGAGGAAGTTTTGGACTTCAAATAGTCTAGGGAGGGTGACTGTTAACCTGTTCAAGGCAGCAGACTGATGGTGGTGATTTTAGTCAAATAACTTAAGTATTCACTTCCACTATATTATATTACATGCAAAGATTTTAAAGAAAATTTCTCCCAAATGCAGGAGGTAATATTGGTAGTTAAGTAGGTACCACTCCTCCCCAGCCAGTCAAAACTGGATCAGTCACCCAGCATGACATGCCAATACGGTACAAGTGATGTCTCTTGAGTGAGTTGTGTAACTCGGGTCCGGCCATACTGTTGACCACTGAAGATTCCTCATTTTTTTTGGTTTTGTTTTTTTTTTTTTAATTAATGGTTTTTTAATCCAGGCCAAATTCCAGTTGTAATGATGCTGGACTAGAAGATCTTGTGAGGTCCTTTCTGGCCCTACTTTCCTATAAACTATCCTTAGCTATATTCCCTTTTTAGTTGTGTTGACATTTTGTCCTAAACTGAGCAGTTATGTTGAGGGGTGTTAAAACAGCTACCACAAGTAGTTACATTTGTTCTGGTTAAAATGATTCCCTCTGTAAAGCACTTCGAGTTCCTCTGGAATGAGATTCTCAGTATGTACAATATTAAATATTTTGTTTTAAAAATAAATAAAAAGGGTAATAAAAGAATGCAGAGTTAAGGCTCAAACATTTGGGCTCCAAATGCAGGCTTAAATATTTTAATTGGAACATTGGAAATTTCCAAAGTGGAAGGAGGCCAGGAAACCCATCTTGCTTTTTTGTCTCTGAAAATGTAAACAGCACTTATTAATTTAGCAGCTAAACTTGGATGCTCTTAAATAAATCAAAGGAATAACTGAAGATTATATTCGTTTCCTTTGGAGGCTGCCAAATGTTTTGGAATCGGGGGCTGAAAAATTTATTGACCCCAAGCAAATAGGAGAAGCTGATCTTCTACAGGATCTGAATTTTTGTTTAATATTTTTTTAACACTTACACTGTTCATATTTGGGAGCTTGTATGCACTAGTGCAGTGCTGCCTTCCAACATTTGTGGACAGCTCTAACAATGCTGGTTATTCTAAATTCTGCCAAGTATTAAGTTACTGTTGAATCCTATGGACACCTTCAAAACTGTCATGAATTATGCAGGTTTCATGCTGCTGTTGCTGCAGTTCATAAAGGGGAAGCAATGGAGTTCAGGGACGGGGGGGCGGAGAACGAGTAAAAATAAATAAATAAACAAAATAACCCTCTGTGGGAAGTAGTAGGAATCTTGTTTCTTTAGTCTTTTCTCAGTAGATGGCAGGACAAAGGATACCAGTGGCACCTTAGAGCAGTGTTTCCCAACCTTTTAGTTGTGGCAGCACACTTACCAGGGGGCACATGGGTCGAATGGGGCAGTGGCAAGCAGCCGGGCACGGACCGGGGAGGATGACAAGGGGGGGAGCAGCTGAACACAGCATACATGCAAATCACTGGCTGGAGCCATGCTGACTGTCTGTCTGTGGTGGCAGAAGGCAGGGGGCGAGGTTTCAGCCCAAAATTCCACAGCAAATGTCTTGGGAAATTCTGCCTTAGAGAAGGGAGAGGTGGCTTTGCCTTTTGCTTGACTGACTTCAGCCTACTTGATGGAATTCTATAGACAAAGTTCGTTCTCCTTTTGAGTGATTCAGGAAACGTCTGCTTCAAATTTGAAACTCACTAGTAAGTCTAACAGGAAAGCTTCCAATTGGGGTTGGTAGAAAAGCTAGAAGCTTCTAAATGAGATTTGGGGACCTCGTCTTATAGGGCATTTTTACACATGCAAGCACCACAGCATCAGGTGCTTTGAAAAGTGCCTGGCACTGCGACGCTTGCAGTTGTATAAGCAGTGAAATGCGCATCAGTGCTGAGAAAATGGTGGCAGTGTGTTTTTGAATTAAAGTACATCAGAGGTGCTTTATTTCAAAAGCGCACCACCGCCACTTCCTGTGCGCTGACCTGCATTTATCGAATCTGCTCCGAAGCGGCGGATTTCTGGTGCATTGCTGGACAAAAAAGTATGTATATAAATGCCCAGAGAGACCCTCCCAATTTTTCTTTTAGCCCATGGCTAAGGAGTTGGGCTTTTCATTGGAAAGTTTCTCTTGGTTGTGTACTGACTCCTTCTTCCATTCTTATATTTAGTTTTAGGCAGTGTGCTAGTCCTTCAGCTGATAGGTGTCTGACACAAGGGAGGATAGAGGTGTACCTTAGAAACTAACTGAATCAGAGATGCCTAGACTCACAAAAGCTTATGCATCTGTAAGGTGCACCTCTATGCTGCCTTCAGCCAACAAAGGGATGTAGTTAGCCATGTGATTAAGTGCACCCAACTCTTCAGTTTTATACAATACTATTACTGTTTTAAGTGGATGGTTGGTGAAATGGACTAGAAACCTTGAGTTATGACTAGATAATGTCAGTTTCAGTGCTTCTGGTAGCAAAGGCATAAGGCTGTAAGAAACAAGGTAACCTCAATGAGGTACAATTAATGAGGTGCAAAAAGCCTCATTAACTACATACAGTCTGTCCTGTAGTTAGTCAAGATGGTTTACAGTGAGTTTGGTTAAGCTCATAGCCTTCTTTCATAGGCAGTTAAACATGTACACTCTACTTGAATCTCCAGTCACTTCCCTGGCCTTTAACAAATGGTAGCTCTGCTTCCAGAAAAGGTAGCTTAGAAACAACAACTTTCCTGCAGCATATAACATTAAAAAAAACTTGAAAAGGGTGCACAGTAAGGAAGTCTTAGTTTCTGAGTGACTTCCTGACTTAAGCTTAAGTGGGGAAAAAGCTCTTAAGTCCTCAAAAACATGTAAAACTAGTCTAGGAAAATAGAGACTATAATATTATAAATATATAAAATAGAGAGAAACAAACACACATGTGCATATGTATTCCCAAATGAGAAGCAGTTAAGTGCCCTGGCTTCTGGCCTCTATTTTAAAGAGAAAATCCTTTAGAAAGGCTTACAAATGCAAGAACAGTTTGTATTACACAGTAGATGTTATGGCCTTTGTCAGGAAGTCTTCCTGCTGGAGGACTCTACAAGCATGTTACTTGTAGTTAACTTAGTGAATGTCTCTTATCCATCACCATGTGGAATAGGTCATCACAGATGGCATGCGTAAAATCATGCCTTATGAACTGAAACCCAAATGCCAAAGGTTAGTTTCTGGAGAGGCACTGTCCCTCAAATTGAGTCTGGAGTTAAGACAGGAAATGTTCCCTTTTCCTAAATGTTTGTAATAGAACATCAACAAAATACTTTCTTGCGTATCTGAAAGCTTAAGGCTTTAACTGCACCTTCTACAGCAGGGGCGGGCAATTATTTTGGGCAGAGGGCCGCTTACTGAGTTTCGGAAAGCCATCAAAGGCTTCATGACAAGCGGCCCAGGGCAGATTAATATTAATTTTCTACATTTTTTAGGGGCCCTGTGGGCCATACAGAATGGCCTGGCGGGCCGCATCCCACCTCCGGGCCGCATTTTGCCCACCCCTGTTCTACAGACACTTACTGTAATGGCTATTCAGCTGTAAATTTTGAAAAGAACACTTCTTCCTTCTGTTGTGTAAAGACAGAAAATGCACTTAAAATGGCCCATCTGAAAGTGGGTAACTGTCTTGCTAGGGGGAAAAATCATTCTTTCCCAAGGAATACTGTCAACAAAGTCCAGTTGATTTCATCAGAGTTGTAAACCAGATTAGGTACTGTGCTTTTTTTTAAAGTCCTTTCCTTTTATTCCTGATGATCCCATCTTCCAATGTTGCTGCTGTAATCATTTTGTAGATCTCTGCTATGTGAGAAACCACAAACTGAGTAGAGAAAGCACTGTCATGAACAAACTAAACCTGTGAGAGAGATTTTTCTCATCTCTATTGCAGTAATCTTGGGTGTTTGTTACAATTGAAAACTTTTACAGATAACTTATGATTCTCAGGTAAAGGATGTTTAGATAGCTTTAGCAACTTCAGCTTAGTGTTGGCATAAATCGGATAGACAGTAGTGAAGGTAAAGAGGTGGGAAGAAAGGTTAGAATAGAAGTGTCATTGGACGCAATGTAAAATACAGTTGAGGTTTGTTAATTTGTTTTTCTTCCTGATGCTGGCTAAGAGCTTATTCTTCTAATTTACTCCCCCGGTATGCTTCCTTACCCTCTTTTAGAGGATTTTATCTTAATATTAAACATTAAATAGAAGAAATATTGTAGCAATGACTATGGAATATGCTCTTAAATACACACAGGAACATATCAGTTGCGCTCTCCTGACGAAAGAATAGAGTAACTCTGTTCAGCTAACCCGAATGAATGATAAAATTGAAACAAAATATACAATGACTTGTTCTAAACAGCTGTCTAATTCATTTTTGTTGGACTTGTCTGTATTATAGCACCTAGCTGTTTTGCCTTCATTCTGGGCAACCTGGGCCTAGTTAAAGTTTGCCCTTGTGCCTTTATGATTGAGATGTGTGGCTTTTAAAATGGACTGCTCCCTTAACTGGTGAATTGCCTAGCTTTGCCACCTGAATTCTGTTTCCAATCTCTCTGTTCCTCAGCACTGTTTTTCACACCATCTAATCCTACCCTCCTGTTCCCATCAGGTGATCCATTCATTGCTACCAGAGAAGGTTGAGCTCTACCTTTGTTTTCCCATAAACTCCCAGGATGCTGCTATTCTGGTCTCCTAGTTATGGCACGTCTTAATTGTTGAATAGTTTCTGGTTTGCTGATTCAGTCTTTTGTTTTAACAAACCATAGGTGCCTTACCAGTCTCAGCCAATTACATGACAGTAATGCTCAACCAGGGTGTTGCAGGATCCTTTTAAGTGTGATGTGCAATGTTAGCCCTTTTAGGAGCGTAAACACCTGCACTTGATTTACAAGATAAATATAGAGATTTCAAATAGTAATCTCTAGCATCAAAAGCATTTTGACCTGTTGTGGTTTTTCTGAGTTCTCTGCGACTGAAGAATTTCTTGTAATTTTTCTGCACTCAGAAAATAAGTGAAAGCTAAGAGTAGGCATTTTCTGCAGGGTGCCTTAAATCTAAAAATGGTTGAGAACCATTAGTATATGATCAGTGTTTGAATTTGTGAGAGGAAGAGGAGAGTTATTAGTATTACCTGTGCTCTTCAGCCTCTCAGATACCACGTTCCCTTCCAGATCTAACTGAGTCTGGATGAGAGACAGCTCTTGAGTTGAGTGCATCAGTTGTGCTGGTGTTTCATGATGACTCAGTCAACCAGACTCAGGCCCGTACCTAGGAATGTCAAGGATAAACTGTAATTGGAGAGAGAATCATTATTCTTGTGCGGTGCATTTCAGTCTGTTCAATGGAAAAGCAAGTTTGATTTTTTTTTCTCAAGTGTAGGCTGGACCTCAGATTTTCATGTTTGTAGACAAGGTTATTTTACTCTTTTAAAAATCTTATATTTTATAGTTTCCACTAGCTACAGCTGGTGCCTGTTGGTGAGACTAGAACTGCTAGTTTCCTTTCTGTCCTGGCTAAATCCTTGCCACCCAGATCATAAGTTAGTCATCATTGACTCAGCAGATGTTTTTAATTAACTCAAAATATTGAAGCAAAAAAAAAATTACTTGCAGAAGCTTTTGAATAAGTTGAATTCCATAAGCCAGAATAAATGGTTTCCCCTTTTGTGCTATTTGTACCACACGTGTGTTCAGGGTGTGGTGTTGCAGTTTATCAATTTGGTAATTTTTTAAAGAAAATAATATTACTAGCACTGCCTGGAACGAGATATTGGGGCTTTTCACAGCTTTGTTGATATACCTTGGTACTAATGGCACCAGGTTAGTATTCCAGTTCTAACAGCACTATGCTATACACTTAAAGGCTGAGCAAGTTTAGGAATCTTTTAAGGTCCATTGGAAAGCTTTAGATAGTTTTTAACACTGCAGGAATTGTATTTCTTCAGATATACACTATGTTGAAAAAAGAAGTCTTGTAAATTGTTTGTTGATGTTTGTTTGTTCTTTACCTAAAAAATGCTAATTAAGCTTTATTTCCAGCTTCGTGAGTGTGTAGTTAGCTGCACAGAAATATGGAAGCAAAAAACGAATATTCTCTAGGGGAGATGGTTAGGCATCTCTACTGGAAAAAATGATATTGCTTTGAATTTTGGAAGCTTGAAGCCTTTTGGAAACAAACTTTTATGCAGTGAAAATCCTGCTTTCAATTCATCTGAGTTTCTTAAAGTATGTTGTTACTGCAGCAAATTACCACCTCTGAAATATTTATAAAATAAAATTTCCTTTATCTTTGTAACTGTTCATGGGGAAAGAATTAAAATACTAACATTAGCAATTAAATAAAGAAAATGTCATTTTTTTTAATGTGTGCTATAGGTAGCTAGTGGTTATCTTTTAGGATGTATAACTCTTTGTAAGCTACTGTTTTCAGTTACTTTAATTTTCGCTACTTTTCAGCTAGCATTTTTCTTTATGGGTGGTTTTTTTAGGTGGACTATTTTTGAAAAGTTCAGACTGGTATAGCCAAGTTCTAAAAACAAAGTCAGGGGGGAAACGCATTGTTCCAAGCATGTTTTAAAAAATATACGTAATTCCAGTGAGAAGCTTTGGTAAGGATGGTGGCCTGGCCCCAGGGTTGCTTCTTTCTTTGTCCCCCATGAAAATTTACACCTCGGCCAAGTTATAAGCCTTTAAAAAAAAAAATCTGATTTTGAATATGTTCCACCCTGTTATGAGCTCATAGTTCTGGCATGTCAAACAGTTCTTGTGTACTAATTCCACAGAATGACTGACTGCGAATGCTCAGCCCTGGAATTTTGTGGTCTAAGAAAGACTTGCCTTCAGTTTCTTTTCCTGTCGGCTGGGAAGTGAGGGGCTCCTATGGTGACAGACAGCAGAAGTGAAAGGATGGGGGTACTCTTCCTTTTCTCCAGATGTTGATGCCCAGGAATCAACCTGACTCCAGGGTAGTTGCAGGTGATTAGTCAGGAACAGAGTTACATAGGATGGCTAGTAACAGAGGGCAAGCAGGCAGACTTTTGAAAGAGGAGTGGAAGGGTTTAGCCACTGGAGAATAATAAGGATCTGGGAATGTAAACATCTCACTTTCAGCACATGCCTATGAAAATCTTTAACGAAGTGTCTCATTCTCTTCTAGGGTGTACTTGCTAGCCGTGTTGGTCTCAGACAAAAAGACGTACAAAAAACTAGAACTCTTGGTTCCAAAATGATACCTTTTATTAGACCAACTGGAAAATGGCAAGAAAATTGTCCTTTTTAAATTTTATTTAAAAGAAAAGGACAGTTTTCTTGCCATTTTCCAGTTGGTCTAATAAAAGGTATCATTTTGGAACCAAGAGTTCTAGTTTTTTGTATGTCATTCTCTTCTAATGGCTGATTTCCCACAGAGGAACAGTTTACTTGAAGTGACTATGTAGTAGCAATCAGAAGTCCCCAACCTGGCTGCTGACATAAGGTGGGGGAAGAGAAGAGTGTGGTTCCACATGATGAGATTTAAATAAATTGTGATAGTGAATTGAAGAAAGCTGTTGTCTAGAGGACCCTCAGTACACTTCTCTGAAAGTTGGGAAGTATGCAGAGAGCAAGGCAAGAAACTCTGGAAAGAGAGAGAAGGGGAATGGTCTTGAGATTTGAGGCATTTAAATGTCACTCAACTAAATTATTTTCATGTTGCTACCACAAAGTTGCTCTGTGATGGTGGCAGGTCATGCAGCTGAAAAATTTTCATTTGTGGCCACTAATTGTCTTCCTCACTTTCTGGGAATTCAAGACGCCTGGAGCCAGGCTTGTAGAAATGCTTCACTGCTCATAATGCCAAGTAAAGTAGAGTGGAACTGTGCCTTGAACATGTCGTAGTATCACAGTGCTAAATACTGTGAAAGATAAGGTCATAGATATCAAGTTTGGAACCAAAAATTGACATTTAAAAGATTAAAGTTAATATTACCTCGTGTGTTTCTTGTTTTAAAATGGGGATAATATAATTTCACTGTACAGTTACTGAAAAATAAAATTAACATCTTGAAGAGTTTGCATGCTGTTGCAAGTGTGCTATAGAAACCATCCTAAAGACATTTTAATAATTCGAGACTTGTTTCAGACTTTGAATGCAGTAAACAAGCTTACAAAACAACAGGGGTTAAAAAAAATTGACAGTGTATCCTGGTCACCAAGTGAGGTAGGAGCCCTGTGGAATTAACATGCTATCATGAAATACATCTATCTTAACTGCATACATGAGGGGGGAGGATGGGAAGGGAGGCTTGAATTACGGTTTCAGAATTATAATATAGTTGGTATTATAGCATGGAAAACACTTTAATTAAAAAAAAACATAAATAGACAGTGCTGTAGACTATTGTTGATCAAATGTAAGTAACGTTTTATTTTTTGTTTCCATTCTGTTTCTGTTGTATTGCTGCTGTGTGTCACTGGGCCGATCATTGCAACATTTGGAATTCTTCACTTTTGCTCTGTCACTGTGGATGTTTCCTATCAATAATTGGAACCTTGAATGATGGAATTGTGTTGTTTACAAAGTAGCTGTAAGTACTGTTACTTTTGCAATTACATGACAACTCGTGTTATAGTAAAAATAAATGTTGAAGTTGAGTAACTGAACTAAAACTCTTAAGTTACAGTTTGATGAAAATCAAGCCGAGGATAAAATGTTAAGATTAAACTACTTTAGGTATTAGAAATGTGATATTCTAAACCGGCATTATTCACAGTCTGGAGGTAAATGTTTCACTGAAAAAGTAGCAAAATAGTTTTCAAAATCTGTTGGAGGAATTTAAAAGGTAGGAATGTAGGAAGTCATAAAAAAACAAGTGGCATGGAATTGATTTCATTCTGACTTCTAAATCACCTGTTAGAAACATGATGAAAGTCAGCAAACAGGAAATCTCAGTTTGCCGTTAATCTTGTTTTGCTTTTGTACTTTTTATTGTCCTAGGCTTATTCTCATAGATATTTACTGTTAAATATGTAGCCTTTCCACCAAATGTTTGTTGGTTTTTTGCTATCTAGTAAAATAGGCACTTACTTAAGGCCTTATTCTCCATTCATATCTCTCTTACTTCCTGGTAGAAAATGGTAGTGAATCAAACCTTTATAAGATATTTTCACTTTTATCTTTGTACAAAATTAGAATTTTAAAACTATTTTTATTAAGTAAAACTATCATAAATGTGCATGATACATATATAAAAATAATCAGTGACACTATAAAATATGTCATAGTTAAAATGCAAAGATTCTCTTAAAAAGGACACATTAATTGGTTTTTAATTGACAGGTGGTTTCTAGTCACCATGAGCTAGATTTATGAAGGTATTTAGCTTATGTTCATCATACTGGGAGCTGGATGACTGGTCCTGCTGGGAGTTAAACCTGGCTATATGCTTCTGAAAATCCCATAAGGCACCCATCTGCATCTTTAGATGCCTTTGTCCTGGAAGAATTGTAAACCCGTTCTTAATCAGTGAAGTTTTAGAATGATCACCATGTGGCTATACTGATGCAAAATATTACCAGTGTAGAAGGCCTGACTAGCTAGACAGCCTTTTGCTCAGTCTTGCTTGTCAGAGCCAAAAATAAATTCTTAAACAGAATTTACTGAGTTGCAGCAACAAGTTTACAATATGATGTGTAAATGTCTTGAATTTCCTAGATTGATGTAACAATTCTTAAGAATATTAACAGCTATTAGAGATGCTTCAAATGCTTCTTCTTTTTCTATTAGCAACAGAAGAACCTTGAAGGATATGTGGGATTTGCAAATCTCCCAAATCAAGTTTACAGAAAGTCTGTGAAGAGAGGATTTGAATTCACACTCATGGTAGTAGGTAAGTTATTATTTTGTTTATGCATTTGGATGGTGACTCATCTTCATAAGAAGACTACATTTGGAGTAAATCTTACATATTGCAGCTATTGATGCTTCATTTGAATAACCCCATTAGAGTACTTTCTGTACTTGCCACTTTAATTAAAGAAATGGGGATGATAAGCAACTTTCAACAGAGTTTGTGTTAGTTCATAAAGAAAAATACTAATATGGGTGTACTCCAAAAAGGGACTGCAAAAATGGTGGCAGAGTGTTTTTGGCAGTATAAATATTTTTGAGTTCCAGTTGATAAGTAAGAATGTATCTTCTAGTTGTTAGTGCACGAAATCCAGCTGAAGATCTGAAAGGTCAAATTGGTTTCTTTTTTCCCCTTAAACATCACCTGTAATCAGGATTCTTTGTATCCTGTATTTCTTTTGGCCACAAAATTTGCTAGAGAACCATAAGCCTTAATTTAAAGAAGCATTTCTAGTTTGCATGGTTACAAAGAAAACCAACTATAAACAGAGTAGAGTGTTTTCCTTGAAGCCTGCAGAGAGCTTGCAGCAATAGTTGATATAGAGGTTGGGGCTGTCTATTTTCTGGGCAGCTGGGGGCCCCATGGTGAGTTTGCTGCAGACCTGGGGACCACTCATCTCCAGAGCTGTCACCTGCTGTGCAAGGCAACCCATCTCCTTCATCCTCCTGGCCACGTGAGCAGCCTGGTGTTTTGTTTGGGTTTTCTTCCCCCCATGCCATATAGGCTTGTGGGCCATGTGAGCAATCGAGCTCTTCCCCCTCCCTGCTCACCTCTTTCCCCACCCTCCAGTTGCTCATGTTGCATGGTCAGTCCATTCAGCCCCCCTCCTAGCCATGTGTTGTGTGGGCAGCCTCCCCTGCCCCCTGCAGCACTGATATCCTGGCTCTGACTTCTTATTTAATGTTCCAGAAGGCTATTCTAAAATGTTCTCTTAGCCTTCCACTCCCCCTTCATTTTTCATTGTGGGGCTTCACATAAGTACTCACTTGTTAGCTGTTAGCTATATATTTATTAGTAGCTCCTTCAATGGTAGTGTATTATATGTTTGTTCTGAAATGAAAAATGCAAGTAATGCATGAACATATCAAAAGGAGGACAAAAGGAGAAAAATAGGTTATACTCGGGGGTGACGAACAGTGAGAGTGAGCCTTTTTTTCACTTAGTTTGCAGACTAGAAATTGCACTGAATGATACTTTGTCTAAATTGTTAAAAAAAAAAATCTGAACTAAGGTATTAATCACATTGGATTGCCACACAAAGATGGCTAACTCCAATAACTTGCTATTTATTTTTAGGCTGCAAAGCAAATGTTTCCTGTGTTTTGGCAATACTAACTGTGCTTTTCCACTTAGCTTCTGAAAATGTGAAGTAGGAAAAACTACTTAAACTGTGAGACAAGTCATAGGGTGCATCTACACTTTCATTAATGCGCTTTTGCTACTGTCTTATTAAATTTAATACCTCTGATGTGAGGTACTAAATAAATGTGCATTTGGCTACCCTAACACCTGGTATCGAAAACACTTGCTTCTTTAGTGATGCTTTATGTGCAGTACCCTGTTTTTACTGCACTTGAGCGTATTAGCATGGGTTTTGACATGATTAATGC
This sequence comes from Alligator sinensis, assembly GCF_000455745.1. Taxonomy (NCBI): domain Eukaryota; kingdom Metazoa; phylum Chordata; order Crocodylia; family Alligatoridae; genus Alligator; species Alligator sinensis. Next base: position 2,875,017 of record NW_005841971.1, read on the forward strand.
ACAGTAAAATAGGCTACCACGCATTAAAGCGCACATGTAGACATACACTTAAGGGCAGGACTCCATTGTTTTAGTTCAGGCTGGTCAACAAACTTTACTAACTAAGCACAATATCAAATTCTGCAGCTTCTGATTTGAAATCGTTGCATGCTTTTTATTGCAGGAAAGCCTCATAAATGTGAACTAGAGAATTCCTATAATGATGTCTTCCTAAACGTGCAAAAATATATCTGTTGTCAGGGAATAGTGGGTTTGTCTGCTGTAGGTTATGGTGAACATCTCTTTACTGCTTTGGTGGATGTATGCATGACGAGGAATGCTCTTGGGAAGGTCTCCCTGAGGAGCTAGGACTTGTATTTTCCTGCATGAGAGTGTTTTGAGGATCCTCACTTAATTCCACAGGAGCAGCCTAAACTGGTCACTGTGTAGGGTAAGATGGTACAGTACATATTATTTTGGAGGATTTACTCAGTATTAAATTATTTGGTGAGGCATTATGAATTGTTTTGGTGGTAATGAGGACAGTAACCCTGTTGATTGGAAGAGGGAATTAATTTTTATATTCATTAGAGTGGAAAAAACGAATAGTTTGGTTTTTTTTACTTGATTCCTTGATTAATGCCAGACCTTTCACAGAGTTTGGCTGGCAGGAAACTGGTAACTTTAGATTGGACCTGTCTAACTGGGCAGTGTATAAGTTGTGGGGCACATCTTTAGATGATGATGTATTTCAGCTAGGTGAATGGTATAAATTATAATTGGGTTGCTTGCTGTTGTGTGAATCTTTCAAACCTTTTCCCTGTAGAATAATTTATTTTGAGACCAGGGGAAGTTCTTCATTGAAATTGGTATAAAAGCAGTTACTGTGTGCCAGTTTGAAGAATTTTGACCTGAGGGTAAAGTACGTATAAGCAACGAAAAAATAAAACCATGTTGGTGGAAGGGCTATTCTTTCTGTATTATAGTAATCTTCTAATTGTAAAAGTATCCTCTGTTTAATAGAAGATAGAAATATCTTAACTGTATGTGCTCTTGTCTGACATTATGTAGATAATACGTTGCTTGAAGCATACCTGTACTTCTTGCAAATAGGAAAATTATATTGTCTTTTTCAGAATGTCTCTAAAGCATGTTTTGTTGTTAACTAAAAACTAAAGTCACTTGTTCTGAACTTAAAAGCATTTCCATGGGAAAATAGACAGTTGAAACCATCTAGACACTATCCTATTTCATTCCTGTATAGTTATGTCAGTAGCTAAAACAAGGTTTCAGTTCAGTTTAGTTCGGTTAAAATTACTTATCGGTGTTGGACAAAAATAGACATCCTTTGTTGATTTCCCTTAGGCATAATCTCAAACTAATGCATAATGCTGGATGCTTTCAAAATCAGTGGGTTTTTTGTAATAGTTATTTTTTAAAAGCTTAAATCTAAATTTGGGAGGGAGAATCTCTAAAGTTAAGCTCATAGATAAAGAAATGTTGATGGTACCTTTGTCGTTGCCAATCTTGGTCTTTGTAAGTATCAGGCATTAAGGATGCCTGACACTTGTCAAAATACTTGAGAACCCATTTGAAGTGCTTTGCTATTTTAAGAACAGGAAAATCTTCTCATTTTTGCATCCACTAAATTGTTTAGGTAAATGACAAGTCTTAAGTCGTGCACTCAAACATTTTTTTCACCTAAATTTAACCTTAGTTGTCAGTAAGGCAGGTATCAGATGCCAGATAGGTCTAACCTTATTAAAATGGCAATTGGCCTTACATTGACCAAAAGGTCACCTTGGCTGACTGCTTATTTTGTAAGTTATTCTTCATAAAGTCTGATTGCCCCTGTTTCTGCATTTCATCAATGAGTTTAGTGCAAAATGCTTAAGCAGCTCTCAGAAATGAGGACCCAGAACCCAGTTCTATACTTGTCCATAGTCACAAACCCCATTATGTTTTGGGGCGGTTTGTGGCATGTCACAAATGTTTTCTTGTACTGTATTGTACTGATATGGCATGTGTGCTCTCACTGGGAAAACTCATGTTCTGCTGTTTCCATTTACATTGCTTTTATTGCTGTACAGATTATGGTCTTCTGTCTTTGTATATCTTTATAAATTTGGGCATGGTTTAGCCAAGCGACTAAGGAATGCCTACTTAAAAACAATTGTTACTTCTAGATGTGGGCAGAAGGAGACATTTTGGGGTTGGGCAGCCCAGGATATTGTCTGCCTGCAGTGATGAAATCTGTTTCATAGTAGAGAGGCTACTAAGAGAAATAGCCCTTCAGCCAGATGGGCTTCATGTGTCTTGGAGAGAAAAGGAGTTTTTTGTTTTGGGTTTTTTTGGAGGACTCCAGGGACCCATGAGATTGCTGGTGGTGAGGGGCTGGTTAGAGGTGATTCATAGATTCATAGATGTTAGGGTCGGAAGGGACCTCAATAGATCATCGAGTCCGACCACCTGCATAGGCAGGAAAGAGTGCTGGGTTCTCCTCAGAAGTCATATACCCCAGACCCCAAATTATTTTCACTGTCTCCTGCTGGACTCTCTCCAACTTGTTCACATCCTTTCTATAGTGGGGGGCCCAAAACTGCCTAGTGCAAGGGGGCTGGACCCAATGATCTTGCGAGGTCCCTTCCAGCCCCTAACAATCTATGAAAAACTGGACACAGTACTCCAGATGTGGCCTTACCAGTGAAGAACAGAGTGGAATAATTACTTCCCTCAATATGCTTGCCATGCTCCTACTAATGCAACCCAGGATGCTGTTTGCCTTCTTGGCAACAAGGGCACACTGCTGGCTCATATTCAGCTTAATGTCCACTGTAACCCCCAGGTCCTTTTCTGCAGAGCTGCTGCTTAGCCAGTCAGTCCAAAGCCTGTAGCAGTGCATAGGATGCTTCCATCCTAAGTGCAGGACTTTGCAATTATCTTTATTGAACCTCAGGAGATTTCTTTTGGCTCAATCCTCCCATTTGTCTAGGTAACTCTTAAATCCTAGCCCTACCCTCCAGCATATCTAATACTCTGCCCAGCTGGGTGTCATCTGCAAACTTGCCAAGGGCAGGCAGGCAAAATACAACCCTCAGGCTGGATCTGGCCCACCAAGCAATTTCATCCACCCTGTGGGCACCCGCCAATTAATTGTACCCTACCTAGCCCACACACCTCACTTCCA